>NW_024609836.1:58604341-58891163 GCF_016920785.2 Ixodes scapularis | reverse complement strand
GTCTGACGTCACGAGAACCCGTACAAAAGGAAGCAGACGAACTTCCGTTTTTGCCTAGGACGCTAAATACATCAGTCGGAAACGCCTTCCAGCTACGTAGTAAAAGAGAGCCGCAATAGAGCAGCAACACGTGGAGTCACTTTTATTTATTGGCTGGCATCCGCTCATAAATCCCACCGTTTAAAGTCCAAGGATCCGATATAACCTGCGCTCTTTCCACACACACACAAAAAAAAAAAAAAAAATTGCTAGCGTTAATGCGGGTGCGAAATGCTGATCGCTTCTGAATGCAACCGGGAAAAGCACATCCCGAAAACAATTTGTTAGCTATTCATGTTGTCACATCGAGAAAATAGGGAGTTTAGGGCATTGTTCACGCGCCACGCGAAATATTTCGTACAACAGTTTGTTGTTGAAAAAAGAAACTGTGTTTTTTTGGTGTTTCGAAAAGTGTACGTCTCGATAAAAGAGCATAAAGCTTTTGCAATATGCACGTAGATATATCATAATTGAACATATGAAAGGGGAAATTAGTCGCATACCGCGTCAAGCGGACTCTTTTTTTTTTTTTTTTTTTTTTTTTTTTTATTACGGTTTGTGAGCTAAGTGCGAGTATACACTCCGTGCGGGAACTATAGGGGGCGCTTTGAAAAACGCGCGCAGCGCCGCTAGCGGAGGAGCTGGCGTTCGACTGTGAGGCGCGTTCAGCAGCCTGCGGCGCCTTTTAGCATGCCAAGCTGTGGCGGCGGAAGCGCGCACGGACGAAACTTGCTTTTTGAGCCGATAAGTTGAGGGTGACGTTGCATGAGTGCTGGGGCAGAAGGGCATTTAGCTGTTCTCCACTTCTTATATATTGAGTTTGAGTCGTCATTAGGGGTAATTTCTCTAGTTGCGGCCGAAAAAGGAGTTGGAGTAATTTTCCGAAAAACAAGACGGCCGCCACCTTAATTGCTCTGAGTGGGAAATTTATTTCGCTCGTCGCTGTAAACCTAAGACTGCTGGAACGATGATATTTGGAGGCGAGTGAGAGGTTCACTAAGTTTGTGCACGAAGAGAGCCAAGTTTCTTTAAGACAGCAGGTGTGACAGTTATGTTTCTAACGAATAAAGAAATAAAGCTGTACGGGATATCCAATATTGGACCCAAAATGTTGTGTTATAGCGGGCTGTGCAAAGTGCAGATTTGGGCACACAGGTGCTTGGACTTGACAGTAACATGACACAGCACTTATTATACAAAAAAAAAAAAAAGGTGGCATAGGGAAACCAGGTGAAAATTTGGTTTGGGCGGCGTAACTCAATGGGAACCGGTTTTGATCATGAAAAGGCTGTCAAGGGAATACCACTAGTCGGGGGAGGTGGAGACTTTAGAGGTAGTGTTATGATCGGCCACCCAGAGGGCAGGTTCGGCTTCCTGGCAGCGCCATCGACCACCCATCGAGTGACCAGAGACTCGGGCTCGGCATTCTGGCGCCGCCGAACATGCCGACCGACGCGGCGTGGGTGGGGTGCGGCTTCCGGGCGACACCGAGCGGGCCACCCGGCACAGCGGGAGCTGACCCCCCTGACACCCCGCTGAGAAACGGGGGCCCGCTTCCTCGGCCTTCGGACCGGGTGCTAATGAACGATTACGTGTTAACACATCCATCGAGCCAGTACATCCACCGAGCCATTACATCCATCGATGGATGTAATGACACGGTGGATATACTAGCTCGTTGGATGCGTTGACATGTGTATGGATGTAGCTGCTCGATGGATGTAGTTGCTCGTTGGATGTAGTTGCTCGATGGACGTAGTTGCTCGATGGATGTAATTGCTCATCCTTCCTGTTACGACGTCATAGCGTGCCATTACATCCATCGTTCTAGCGCATCCATAGAAGCCAAGATGGCCGCCACTGGGCTGTTTACGTTATTCACATTCTTATGTGGAATGCAAGTTCGTCCTTTTGCAGGGGTTGTGGTGAGGTCAGAACGCCGAGCTCTGAGTGGTTCTGAATGAAGGATAGTGGACATACCTCAAGGCAGCTTGATTTAAGGTACCCACTATCCTCCATTTAGAGCCAATCAAAGTTCGGCGTCGTTCTGATGTCACCGCAACACCTACTCAAGAAGCGTACGAGTTGCTCTCTGCATTGGTTCGGGTTCCACATGCAGAGAACAAACGATAATTCCCAGAACGTTAGCATATCACAATTTAATTCTATAAGACATTCAGATTTTTTTTCTCAAATCGAAATAAAAGGTGCGATTCTGTGTACCGTTCTAATTCTATATAAAGTTTATATTTAGTTAATTTTGTTTCTGAAAAAGCAGTAACCAATGTTTGATCAATGTGGAAACAATAAACAATGCGCCGACGATGCGTGTTCGACTTTGGAAACGCCGAGGGCCGCAGAAAGTGCATGACGCACAAAGGGTCCTTGTACTCGCGTTTGTACGGTCAATTTAGCGTGTAACTTTCCAAAGAATGTGAACTATTATACAGCATGCTTAAACGAAGAAATAAACCTACGTGATTGATGGATGTAATGGCACGTTTTTGAACGAAGCTGCTGGATGGATGTGATTACACGATGGATGTAACGGCACAATGGATGTAATGACACGCTTTTGGACGAAGTTGCTCGATGGATGTGATGGCGCGGCGGATGAAATGGCACGATGGATGTAGCGGCATGATGTATGTAATGGCACGTTGGATGAACTGGCCAGAAATGGATGTAATGGCACGATGGATGTGCTGGCAGTATGGATGTACGGGCACGATGGATGTAATGGCACGAAATTGGACGTAATCGCTCGATGGATGTAATGGCACGATGGATGTGTTGGCCGCAAGCCCTAATGAACGACGTAGACAAGTGGAGACGTTTGGGTCTCGGCGTGTGATCGGGAGAGCTGCCTGTTCCCGCGATCTTCTGGGAGACGGGACGAGAGGGATGCTTGGACCGGGGTGTGACCACGTGGGAGGTCCGCGTCCCGGGAGACCTGCAGAGACGTCCCGTGGTGACGAAAGTGCCCTTTCCCCTCGCGGGACCTTGGACAGGGACCCCCTCGCCACTTCAAGGAGGCTACATTAGCCGGCGCTCGGACTCGTCAAGGGTCTTCCCTTCTCAGACGCCAAAGCTGAAAGATGACGATGTAAATATTCCTGTATATAAACGTCTTCTCCTCTCAGTGATCGCTCCTCAGTATCTTCGAAGTCCACGACGCTTGGAAGTGGGAGCATGCTCGGCCCGGAATCGTAACAGTAGGAAGGGCCTAGTGGACTGTACTTCCAATTGAAACAACTTTACGAAAGGTGGTTCCAAAGCCGAGAAAACAAAGTTGTCGGCCAACACACGGTTTGGCCGCCAAGGGCTTTTGCGGTCAGCTGTTGTGTAATAACCTGTTGTGCGAGGTGCTGATTTTCGGCGCACAGGTACTTTGACATGACCGTCACTTGGCACAACACTTATTATAACAAAAAGAGTTAGTTGGCATAGCGAAACCAGGTGGAAATTTAGTTTGGGCGGCGTAACTAAATGGGAACTGGCTTTGACCGTCAAAGGCTGTCAGATAATACCACTCATCGTGGGAGGTGCACACTTTACAGGTAGGAAGGGACCAGTGGACGGTACTTCCAGTTCGAACCACTTTGCGATAGGTGGCTCAAAAGCCGAGAAAAAAAAATGCTGTCTACAGAACTCGGAGTGTCAGCGTTTCCACATCCAAAAGGAGGCTGGTCAAGAAAGAAAGCACACCACATAAACCTCAATACTCAAACGTCGATTCTCCAGTGATTCCGAGTTTCATTGTTGTTTTCTTTAGATTTATATTTGTCACTTTTTTTACCTTTCGAATCTTTTTTCATGAAGTACAGATTGCGTGCCATACTTGTCTGGAAATATCATCGACACGTACGATGGGGACGAAACTTCTTTGGAGGGCATTTTTCCAACGAAATTGGCACTGCATACCTGCGAGTGTGGGTTCGTCCCATCGGCGCTGACACATGTAGGCGTTACTGGTACGAAAACAAACGCAGAGCGCAAAGCGGCAGTGTAGAATATGTCAGCCGTACCGACACAGTGGCAGACATGATCGGGAGACCAAATTTCTCACGTCGTACGGCACGGCTCCATCGTTGTCGCTGTCCCACAAAACATCGGCGAGGTAAAAAACTGTGAAACTTTGTCTCCACGAGATACGACGCATAACTATTGAAGCACTTAATGACGCAGCAAAGGCAGCACTTCATGCCGTGAACCCAGCGCAACCGCACCACTCCGACTTCAATGCGTACCAACGTACGCGGCGTGGTTTCGGTTTCGTTTTCTCTGGGGTTCTCGCTGCCTACCTTCGGTACCGGCCGCGCGGCGGCGCGCCAGTCGCGTCGCACGGAGTGTATAAGCCTCCCAAGTAAAGTGTGCTCATACATATTTTCAATTGAGAAAAGTTATCAATGTTGAGAGAAATTTCAACAGCAACAAATCTTGGAGGTCGTATCAGGGAGACTTCCCATTCCGAAATATTTTAATGTTCCGTAGCAATCCTAGTAGAATATTACGAAACGCAACGCATATATATCTAGATCCCCCAAAATCACGTAAAAGTATTTGCTACCGAATATCGGGCTTGTTTCGGGACGAAAAACCGCCAGAGAGGAAAAACAGGAGGACTATCTTTCGAGATGTTGACGGTACGGGCTTTTCCTCAATCGCCTGTAATTATCGAAGGTGGAGCTCGGTATGTTTCAGCAGTAATTAATCGTCTGAGGCACGTATTCATTAATGAAAATAATATAAGTCGGGGAAAACTTACTATTCCTGACCAGCAAAGAAAAAAGAAAAAAAGGAAGAAAAGAAAAACGCCAATTCAAAAGATCTTTGGACGCTCGGCAGTGAAACAATATACCCCAATATTTCAAAAAAAAAAAAGAAGTAATTACTGAAAGTTTGCGTAGGTGTATCCGACGTATTTGCCCACATTTGCTGACCGTACACTGGTTTTCACAACGCTACGTCGTGCAGATTTCAAAACTTAGACGCGAGCAAAGCGAAAAGAAAAAAAAAAACTATTTCCGCTGTCTGCAGCGCGTAGAGAAGAGCGCGTATACGCCTGAAATAGACGGGGGTGCGTGCGTGCATTCATTTTGACACCTGCAATTATCTCACCCCGTCAGCACGCACCTTTCGCCCACGCTTGCTTTATTGGTCGTTAAGAATGGCGCACACACAAAAACCACCACGCGTAAATAGAAGGAGAATGTAGGCAGGAGATCCTCTCTTCGCTCCCCGCCCGTCATACGCTTTTTTTTTTTAGTTTTTGTTTGTCGTTGTAATGAAGCCCATACTAGCAAAACATCGAGCAAAGTTGACCCACGGGCGTAGCTGACCCTACAGCCGTGATTATTATTACTATTATTATTATTATTATTATTAATGGCATAGTTATATGTATGGAAAAGAGAAAAAAAAAAACAGAGAATTGTAACGACCACGCCAGAAAGTGAATGACGAAAACAGGGAGAAAGTGGGGGAACGCCCGCCTCGTTCCTGCCCCGTACGCCCACCAGGGGGGGGCGCGAGTGGCTACACATCATCATGGCGGCACCCATTTACACGCTCCGAGTCCGCGCTCGTTTACGCGGCGAGAGAAGGACGGGCACTCTATTCAAAATCAAGAAATAAAACAAGCAAATTCAAAACTCAAATACGGAAAGCAGGGAAAAGAAAAAAGGAAGAAAAAAAGGTGGAAGAGGAACAGCTTTGCGCCAAACAAAAATACGAGTAAATCTGGGAGCGTCAGCGCGTGAGAATGTCAATAAAACGCCTCTCGAAAGGAACACCGCAACACTGCAGGCAAAATAAAAAAAAAAAACAAAAAAAAACGCACGCACGAAAAACTAAAAAAAAACAAATTCAAAGCGCGAAGGGGGAAGGGAACGGTATTAAAGCAAAACGCCAAAGCGTTGGAGCGAGAGAACGACAAGTGCGAAAGATGCAAACACGAAAAGCGAAAAGCAAAAATCTCCTGCGGCCGCGGCGGACCGAACAAAACACTACCTATTAAAAAAGGCCTGGCCTACACTTTTTACGTCATGGTGAGTGTTGCGTCGCAGCGCGACCTAGCGCGCGTTCGCGTCTGCGCGCCCGCGTCTCAGACGCGGTTGCTAGGTTTCACACATGCTAGCGTGGGGCGGCAATACGCGTGACTGCAACCTTTGCAACGTACTATAACGTACCCTCGTCGAGGTCCTGCCTGCTTACCGCTTGGAGCAGGTCGGGATAATGCTACCGATGACGTAAAACAAAAGAAAACGCTCGGTAAACGAAGTGATGCCGCCGTGCGCCCGTGCGCGGAGCGCGCAAGCGAATCGAGCGCCGCCGCGCTCCTGCGGAGAACTTCCACACCACACGCCGATCGCCCTGCGCGCTGGCAGAAGCGGCATAAGCGGCATATCCACAAACGAGGACGGACCGCGTACTCAGCGCGGCAGTCCGTTGCGCGTCGTCTGCTACCGAGTCGTCAGCGGCGCGTCAACGCGTTCGAACCGGCGGTCGTCGCCGATCACGTCTGAACGGACAAGTTTTGACGTCGCAGCTTTACGATCACATCGGGGAGATCGTCGCAATCTTCCGATCCCAGCGACCGAGGATAACCGACGTTCCGTACGTCCAAGGAGAACGGGCCCGCGACCGAGCCAGCCCTGAAAAGCGGCGGAACGCCGCCAAGTACGAGCGGCTGCACACCTGTCGGGGCTTCGGCGCATCACTCGCCGTCGTCGCCGTCTTCGCGTCGTCTCTGCTCGTCCGAGACTTCGACCTCGGCGGACGACTCCGGACAAAACAATAGAAGGGTGCTTCGATGCTGCCGTCGTCGCGTCGTCGGCTCCCGAGTGACAACGCACGGTAGTTTGGTCCCACGATGAAGGCGTTCGGCGGCGCGGTCGTGTTGTTCTCCGTCGTCGTCCTCGTCTGCGGCAGGACGACGGGGCTGCAGTGTCCGCCGGAGAGTGAGTGCGACGCGGCCAAGGAGTGCTCGAGCGAAGCTGCTCTCGTGGGGAAGTGTAGTTCCGAGTGGACGGTAGACGAATGCGGATGTTGTCGCAACTGTGTCCGCGAGGAAGTCGGGCTACCGTGCGGCGGGAGTCGTAAGCTGGGTGTTTGCAAAGCTCCCTTGGAATGCATCGCCGATCTCGGCGTCGGCCGCCTCGCCGACGATCACGAGGAAGGCACTTGTCACGGTGAGATCTTTTTGTTGAACCTCTATTCAGACGACTTTATGCTTGTTTCCCGTTTTGCTTAAAAGCGATCGAAGTCCACGGAACTGTCGCTGTTGGTTTCGATTTGAAAAGAGTCGACTCTACGAATGCCCAATGTCGTCTGCTTTCTCGATACGCGATTGGATCAGCATTCGAGGCAGAATTCTTTTCGGCAATTTATGCCGGAAATGACGAAGCTAGTGCGCGTTATTAGTTTGCGGATCCTGGATCGAGTTGTCGCTGAAGAGTCGCGTCCTGGAGCTAAAAACGTTGAATCAAGCACCATTTTACTTTGTTTTAGTTTCTTTCTGTGCTCGAACGCCCCTCCCCCCCTTTCTTTTTTTCCATCCCTATGTGTGACGTCTTATAGCACTGCATTGTTTAATATTATTGTGTAGTTAACCTCGACGACGAGATAAAACCATTGTTCGGAGGCACGAGGAATCCCCCCCGGTCCGTTGGCCTGTCGCGAACTGGGAAAATAGCCGCCTTCAATAACAACCCTTCGTATGACATTTTCCGCATTCCTGGCGGTCTCGATAACCGCATGGGATAGGTCCGGCGTTGCAAAGTTACTCACTTTATATTATTCGCTTCAAACTAATTTCATTCATTGTCACCTGCTGGCGAACTTTCGGCAAAAACGAAACGAAAAGGTATATTACACGCATGCCTCGTTATTCATCCACACAATAGAATTAAGAACACCTGTTTATACCTGGATACTTTGCGCTTCCTGCAGTTTAGGCCCAGTTCGACCTGGCGCCGCCAGACAGCGTATTCACCCACCTGACGTCCGAGACAGAATGCCAAGGGTGTCGATGCGCAAATACTGTGGGGCTTGGCGCGTCGTACCTTGGCATTTTGCCCAGGACTCCGCGCGCGAATTCGCGACTTTAAAGATCACAGAAAACGATGTAAAAAAATAAAGCGAGTTTGTCATATAGCTTGTATAGGTATACTTTGAGCACATTGCCCAAGTTGGCGTATAGTTCGTATGGGTATACTTTAAACACATTGCACAAAGTATACTTTCGGCAAGAGGAGAAATTCGGAGAAAACGAGTCAGACGGAAGTATTTCTCGTATACGAAAATCGGGACAAAATTATTTACATGCAGTAAAAAATAACCCCCCTCCTTTTCCCCTCCCCCATTTGTCGAAAATAGAATCATTTTTCGCGTGTTCCGAATTTTGTGTTATTTTCGATCGATATTTTTGTACAAGAGTTTCTGCCTTCGAAGCTCTTTGTTCCATCGGAGCTACTTCTCCAAATTACGTCGAAACGTGCACAGATTTAGCGATCTAGACTAACTTATTCTCAACAACAGCACCGTCATCGCCTTAACACTAGCAGTAGCTTTGTTTCTAACTTACAGTTAAGATTGAGTACGGGTCAGTAGCCACGGAGACAACCAATCAGAAGGCCATTTTTTTCTTTCTGGCCTCGACTGGGGGGTATTTGTGGTACGAATGTTTAGAAGCTATGAACCGTTTGTGCGCACGCGTGCATAATTCCGGGCGCTATGCACTGGTTTCGGACGCGGGACATGACGGACTTTGGCCCTGTTGCTCAGCCGTTGCGCGGTGTGTTGCCATACCATCACCGCCGCCGCGTCCCCGACTCTCTCCCTCTCCTTCCTCTCGCTTTGTTTACTTTCCTTCTCTCTCTCTCTAGTGGCGGCGGCGGCGTCGGTGACGTCATGAGTGACCTCACCTCGTTCGCCTTGCCCGGTCCGAATCAAGTCGACAGGGGCCTGCTCGCCTCGCTCGCGCGCTTGCATGCATCTTGCCCACGCCGGCGGCGAGCGTTTGGGTGTGCTGCCTTCGAAAACACGCGCACGCATTTCGTCTGCTGCTCCTTGTATGTCGTCTGCCATTCTAGCGCGGGTGAAACGGGAGGAGGAGCCGCTTTGAGAAGTTCCTCTGTCGGCACTGGGAGGATACGACTCAGAGGAATGCGTTACCCCAATTGAAATACGCCTCTCAGAGAATGCATATCAAAGAGTACGCCTTCAGAGAATGCATGTAATAGAATACGTCTTCAGAGAATGCTTCTCAGAGAATGAGTTGTCAGAGACTGCATATCAAAGATTGCGTCTTCAGAAAATACGTTTCTCAAGTATGTGTATAAAAAAAAACAAAAAACGTCTCCAAGGTCTACATCTTCAGATAATACGCACCAGGAAATACGTCGGAAAGAACGTATCTCAAAGTATACACCAGCGAAGATTACGTCTGTAGGAGAGTGCATACTAAAACGAACCCGTACCAAAGAATTCGCCTTCAGGCAATACGTCTCTCGGAGATGTTAATCGTGTCGTAGAAGAACCGGAGACAACTTACATAACTTGTATAGCCAGGTGTTTCGCAGCATCATTGTGACCACATTCTCCGGGCCCGGTTTTACTTCTGCGAACTCGGAAGGGTATGACAAGACAATCTTCAAATAGAAATCTAAAACAACAAAACAAAATGATGGATTCTGTATATGCAACAGATACTGGAGCACTCATGTCTATATGTAAGGTGTATTCTCAACCACTTTTGTGCTGTCCGCGCAGCTCAAAGTGAACACAACTAATAGACCCACGATACTAAAGAATAACAATATACGTATCTCCATGACTGAATATACGTTTGCCTCAGCAGAGGGTTTTTCCACCCATAGTGGCTAGAGACTCTCGAAGCGTGGCAGCTTGAAAACGCTTTTTCTCCGGGCGTTGTTTATACACGCCGTCTGTACATGGATATATATCGTCTGCGTTTCGAAACTGAGATCGCCCGATAGGCCTCGAGCAACACTGGCGGTCGCCATTTCCGGGGAACAAAGCTTGTGATTGGGTCCGAGCCGTCGCCGAGCGCTGACGTAGGTACTCGTTCTTGATACGAGCTTTGCCGAGTTCACGCCGAGCGCTCACGCAACCCTCGTGTTCAATGCTTGCTCAGGGTGCCTGCCCAACTGACGGCGGACTTGATAATTTTTGCAACATCTACAAGATGGCGCCCACTTTTGAAAATAATGTATTCCATACAAATGTTTTTTTTTTTTTGTTTTCACTAAAGCTTTTTTTTTTGTGTGTGTGTGTGTGTGTACGCGTATTTAAGCGAGAGGCCATAAAACGCGGACCCAAAATTGAAGTAAAACAAGTTGGAAACCCGGAAGAAATATCAAATGTTTTCAGGTGTACATTACAAAAAACAACCGAAAACCATTACAAAAAGAAACAACTAAAACAACGTTCTTTTTTTTTTTTTTTGTTAAGGTTTGGAAGAAAGATTAAATGTTTTTAGGTGTAATCCATTCCAAAACAATTTCTTTTTCTTTCAATATTAACTTTTTCTTCTTTTTTTTTTAGTTCTCTCGTTTGCCCAGAACATGGCTACGGGCTCGGATAAGCCGAACAAATGAACGCCGAGGCGGAACATGATAGCGGTATAAATACCCTCGTGAGCATTCATCCCCCCAAAGTCTATCTGTCTTTCTTCTCTTTCTTTTATTTTTACTTCGTGATGTTTTGTTGGGATTTCCGGTTTCTCGGGGGGCTTGGAATTCCTCCGATGGAATTCCGTGCGCAACAAGAGTGGCCGGCAATCAAGCCGATTCAGACCTTTCTTATATGTGTATATATATATATTTATATAACGGCGCGTTATCTTTGTGGAGTCTTGACGTCGCTCCTCGCAGATATAGGCATTTTCTTCTTCACTCGTTCCGCAGAAAACGCGAGTAATTTTGGAGAGAAAAAAGAAAACGTATCGTGTGGGCAAAACCAAAGGAAAAAGAAAAGAAAACAGAGAGAGTGTGAGCGAGAAAGTCACGTGGGCACTGATACGGAGGAAGAGATAAAGAGAGATAGTACACGTTATCAAAGGCCAACTCACCGGAGAGCGCAGGTATAAGTGCGCGAGCTGCTTCCGAAGAAACTTCCAGCGGCGTTTCGCTTCATTTCTCTTTTTCTTTTTTTGCCAGGTAGCAAATTCTTTGAAGCCGGTTGGCAACGTTGAGCTTGTACAAATGAAGATGTTTTTAGTCTTTTTTTGCCCAATCCCCCGAAGGTCATCCTGGTGATATCCCACGCTGTCTAGTGATAGTTATGGGGACAAAATTGGTCTTAGAAGGGCGGGAGGAATCATGTTTTTTGTCTTTTTAGACTTGTGCTAGGTGGCGCAAGCTACTGCCCGTTACAAGGGCTATAACCTTTAAAGGAGCTGTGCAACAATTTTTGTACTGTGCACAAATACCGCTTAAGGGAACAGGGTAGGGCAAAATTTTGAAAAAAATTGAGTTTTTGTTTTTTAGGGATTTGGATTTCCCAGTCTTTCCTGAATAATGCTGACTGTGTTATTTGAGCGTGCGCGATTTATCTACAGGAAAAATTACCTTTTCCGAAACCTAGGTGGTGACCGACCACGCCCCCTTTTACACCTATGCACGATCTGTATCTCTCCTATGTTGTAAAAAAAACCGTAAAAAAACGAAGATTTTTACTAGGTTTAGCGGAATGTTTATTGCTCGTCCAGCAACATCAAAAAGCTGTCTAGCTTTTACATTTTTAGCCCCATAAATCCTCAGACACTGCCGGCGTCAGTCGCGACGCGCATACTTTTGCTTCTGGTTCGGCATGCTTCCACGGGCAAGGTAATTTATTGTTTACTTTAACACTAGATTTGGAATGTTAAAAATGACGAAAGACGAAGAAAATATTTTAGAAGCGTCACTTCCAGAGTAGTCGGCATAGGTCAACTTCTTATGCCGCCGAGTCCCCGCAACGCATTCTGATGACTGACGCAGCGGCTACCACGTGTGCGTCTTCGTCGAAGCTGTCGCACTCGGCAGCATGCTTTGAAGAGCTCAAGGCAAGTGTTAGTGACTGCAACTGTGCACTGATCGACATCGACCTTCTGTCCTGTACCGTCGCGAAAAGCTGGGTGTGCAAAGTGTGCGGTGGGGACTTGCAGCTGGTTGAAAAAGCAGCACTAAGAGTTGGCGTCGCCTGCACCTACTTTCTGAACTGTGAAAAGTGCTGTTGGACACACTGGTTAGAGAGACGTCAAAAAGAACAACTTCAAGCCTCTACTTGGCGTTTTAAAAGGATGATTCATGGTGCAGTGGTTGCGCGGCGTTGACCGGCGAAGACTTTACTTGGCACACAATGCTACACAGCTCGTCACAAAAGAGGCCCACAAAGCAAGACAGCAAACAAAGAAACTAAATATTGACTATGGAGGTGACAACCTGGCTGGTGGCTACCGAACGGATACATCAGCATGCATTTCTAGAGTGCAAGTTTATTATAAAGCGCCTTTTTTCACTTCAAAGTCGATTATCTCAAAACATAATTGTTTTGCAACGTTTGACCCTTTTTCTCTGAAACCATAAAAACTAGAAGTATTATTTTTTCCCGCTAACAAGACAACACAAGGGGGAGTCTACTGAACTAGAATTATAGAAATTAATCAAGACAATTTTGTTTGACAAGCTGTTTATTGTCTATTTTGGCATTAAAATTAGGAGGGTCCAGTAAAAACAAAAGCAAAAAAGAACTAAAACATATATAACAATAAATCTAGTTCAGTAAAGAGAACACAGAAAGCTAAATACAATGATACCAACATGAATCCTCTAACCCTACTAGATCCTGAAAAAAAGGGTCACATACATAGGCTGAAACACATGGGAGGAATAGGGCCTACCCTGTTCCCTTAAAACGGATCACTAACATTAATGACCTATGAAACACACGTTCGTTTTTCACCCCACGCAATAGAAGTCCCAGAAAAAAATTTAAGAAAAACGAGCAGCGTTCACCCCCTCAACTCGCAGCCAGAACAAGCGGCCACGTGATCTGGAGCCGATTATATGCCGCCAGTGTTGATCATAGCCACGCGCTGGGGTTGGCAAAGCGCAGGACACGCGCTGAGTTCCAGACATTGTTATGGCTCGGCTGTTGTCGTCGTTGCAGCGATTGGACACGGGCCACAACCCGAATGCTTCTCGAGCTAGCAATTGTCACGAGCCCAAATCAAGTGTCCACGCAATGCTCGGGTCCAATCTATGAACCGCATTCAAATATCGTCACTTGGGTGTACTGCGATCCCCGAGTTACGTCATCAAATTTTGCAAAGGAGAGATTGAATGAAAATGATTGCTTTTGTCCTTGAAATTACACCGCAACAAAGGAGTTTCTTGGCCAATGGCGTTGCGTGTGAGTATCCTTGAGTCCCAGGTGTGCCAGTAAGCTCGTGTAGAGAGAAAAACATTCCAATTGAATATCGTTGCACAGCTCCTTTAACATCCATCAGTTCATCCAAGAACCCTCCGCCCCCCAAACAAGTATATACATTTTAGATATAAATATATTGATCAACTTCCCGGTCTTTCGTGGTGTCACAATGAACACGGTGCAATATTCCGTCTTGTTTTAATAACAATCAATCAATCAGTGTTTATTTAGTGTTCGGGAAGAACCCAGTGGCCCTCATGCTGACGTACTTCAATCAAAGAATCAGAAACATGCACACACACACACAGGCATGTAGCCAGGGGGGGGCCCATGGGGCCCCCCCCCCCCTTCCCGAAATTTTCCATTTTGCTGGGACCTCCTCTCCCCCCTCCCCCCTCATACGGCATTTTTTTTATGAGCGGGCCCTTCCCCCTCCTGAAAGAAAATCCTGGCTACGTGCCTGCGCACGCACGCACGCACGCACACTAAACTATTCAGAGGGAAGTTCGATGTAATATTAATAACTATACTAATAATAAGGAAATGGGACTGTGAATCTGTATCCATTAATAAATTGGTCTTGCCTCGAGATATATGGCGACACGTGTTCGGCGAAAGTGTTTTTGTTTGTACTTTCATTCCTTTCCCTCCCACCTTTTTTGTCTGTTGTATGTCTTCTACGGACCTTGTTTTTTCTTTGTATTTTGGCGTCCGTTGTGTTTTTATTGTTTCCCTTCGCCGTCCGCCGGTTCGACACTGTAGACGCCCACTCCTGTGGGCGGTGCACTCTGTCGCGACGCTTTGTTTAGTAAACAACCCAAGTGGGCCGCTCACACAATAAAACGGTTCTCGACGTCATCTGTCATCTTTGTGTCCACGAAAGGTCGTGCACGTGACTGCCGACAAACCGCTCCGCACATAAGCATGCAAGAAAAAAAAAAAAAGATGTAACGGCTCATTTGCGATTGCAGCTGACTACGCACGTTTTCTTTGGCGGCACTGTCGAAGGCGAACGGACCGAGAAAGAAGAACGGGGGGGGGGGGGGGGGGGGGGAAAGGAAGGAAGGAAGGAAGGAAGGAAGGAGGGTGTGGATTGGTGTTTTAGCGAGAGAGTAAAGGAGGGGGCAAGAAAAGCGCTTGAAGAAGCCATTTGCTGTGCTTTCCCTTCCCTACTGAACACAGTTGTATGAATGCGTCCAATAAATATGAGAGCATATAATAGAGGTTTCTAAGGGAACTTTACGGTTGGCGGCGAATCAGTTCGCGATGCTCCGCGCGAAAGAGAGAATAGCCATCTTTATGATACGAAAGAGATTTCGGGAGGCGTCCTTCTTCCAAGATGCCTCAAAGTCGGGCCGTGTCCCGGGCTCCCGTGACAAGCCGTAGCTGAGCCTCGAGGTCGGAGCTAGTCGAGGCTCTCTCTCAAAGCACGCTGGTGGGGTGAGGGTTGGACCCAAGAGCGGAAAACGGTTTATGTTAAAGCTATAACCTTTATGCTGGCCGTGTGAATGGGTTATTAGACTCTGTCCGAACTTTTACCGGGTGTTTGAGCGAAGGCGTTCAGAAATCCCTAAAATTAAAATAATTGAGACAGAAAAAAAAAAAAAATCTCTTTCCAGGAACAAAGCTGCCAGCCAGGGCGGACGTTCGCGAAAAATAAATAACACTAATGAGATAAACAATTGACTAACTTTTACTCATCAACTTGTTAGTTATTAAAAATAAACGTGTTGTTACAATGAGAAACATGCTAAGCATGACCGAAAACCACGAAACCAACTAATTTTTGAAATATATATATATATATATATATATATATATATATATATATATATATATATATATATATATATATATATATATATATATAAAAGATCGGGGCAACATATTTTACGGCATTCCGAAAAATAAATGTTGCCGTGCCTTATATTTTTCCAAACATTACTTGGTTTAGTGATTTTCGGTGATGCTTAACAAGTTTCTCATTGGAACTATAGGTTTATATTATCCAATTTATAAATTACTTGGTAAATGTTTGTCAATTATTTAGCTGATTAGTGGGTTTTTGGCGATTCTTTACGTCCGCCGTGGCTGGCAATTTGTTCTGGGAAAGTGGTACTTTTTTCTTAACCCTTTTTTTAAGAGTTTCAAAAGCCTTCATTTAAACACGCGCCTTCTAGAACTTCCATAAGTTGCGACGAATTGACAAATTAAACAAATCATGCAATTGTTTCCAGTGGGTAAATTTTTTTTCGTGACATTTGCATTTAATTGTGGAAACGTTCTAAAAGTGCAGTGCGTATTTTTTCTTTTCTTTTTCCCCCGTTAAGTTCAGACAAAAAGAAGGAAAGAATTCGCGCCTTCTTTATTTTATTTGATTTTCCGAGGTCCGCGGCAGACAACAAGGATATGTTCAAGTGAAAAAAAAAATGGGGGCTCGCGGATATTTATAAAGACGCGCTTTTTCAAACACTGCCTCTTTTTCCTTTGTCCTTTTTATTTTCTTTATTTTTTTTTTTTGTGAAAAAGGAAGTTCCTACAAATTCACCTCGACGTGTGTCGACGTTTCCTCGTCCTAAAGTTTTACGTTTTTATTTATTTTTATTTAGACAGAGTATATGTACATACATACATGGTTTCTACCTCTTCATTCAGAGATCAGGAAAACAATCAGAGAGGTATAGAAAAATCAAACGCACTTATTTACGTCCACCTTGTCTGTTGTCCAAAAAACTTACATCATGCGTGACACTTCGTAATTTATAGAAGCTTTGCAGCAGCTGTGCATGGGCGCCGCCATAACTGACCTTCAGTTTTTGTTTCCTCTAATTCCGTTCGCTTCACTTCATTATTACCATTGCAAGCCAGGTTATTGCCACCCTAGATTTTATACTGTCTTTCTCCCCAGCATTGGCCTTTGTAGAGGCTCGTCCACACCAATTTCAATGGCTCGGTTTCTCGGTAAAACAAGAGAAGGTCAGCAATGGCGGTTGTATTCTGGCGCGTGTGTAAAGCGTCTGTAGCATTCAGCATTTTCAGTTTAAACAAGAACAAAACAATAGACCGATAAAAGTCTGCCGAATTTATTTAGCCTCAATCGGTTTTAACCGAAAAAGTCAGTTTCTTCAACTGCCGGGTGCACGGGGGGAGGGGCTACGTATTTTGTGCGCACTACGTACCTCAAAGGACACCCGGAAAAGTCCTTAATCTTTTTTTAACACCCCCTCCCAAGCTCTTTTGTAGTAATTTAAACAGAAAATCCCACACAATCAAAAGATAGGAAAAAGGCGCAAAGCAACGAAGAGCTTCCATGTCGCGCGGACGACGGCAGGAGGGCGCCGAGCACGACAACGCCGAAAAGAAAGAGACGTCTGGGCCTCAAAGCTCGTCAAGCACAAAGTTGGGGACGACGGAACGCACCGATTGACGACGATGACTTGGCGCTTTTTTTTGCCGACGTCCAATCAGCGCGCTCCGCCAACTTTCGGCTGCAACTTTGTGTTTGACGAGTTTAGGGCCCCTGGACGAGGTGGTGGAGGGAAAAAATTCAGGAATCGTGAACCGATTGGGAGTGAATGTACGGTTGCTGTGTAGACCACTAGAGAGCTTTACGGAACCGTGTCTCCACATCCGATACGGTATACGATATGAACCCCCGGTACGAACTGCGCATGCGCGAGTGTTCTGCGGTACCATACACGCAATTCTTATTACCGCAGGGGACGTATACTGAAGTGCAAAACATCGGACACAGATGGAGCGCGGAAGAAAAGAGCTAAACAAAAGATCGCAATAGTACCCTATATCCATGGAATAACACGCAAATTCAAAAAAAAAGATGGCTGCGAGGCAGGACATCAAGGTTGTGTGCTCCACACCAAAAAAAGCATGTTCCATGTGCCGTATAAGTAGGGTTCTGCGTTTTCGGTTTCTATTTTTTCAAACTTCGGCGTACTTTTTTCGGTGTTTATTTTAAAATTCAATTTTCGGTGTTTTTCGGCGTATATTTATGCCCACAAAAGTTTATCGGCCTTTTTCGGTGAATATAAAATAAACACCAACGGACACCGGATCGGATGATCCTTGTAGCTCTGATACTTGTGATCACTCAAAGAATAACGGCATAGGTACATTGAAAAAGAAATGAGCACTTTATTTGGTAAATGTGTGCAGCTCTAGAAGAAACAAGGAAAAACCTGAGAAGTACGAAGAAGTCAGATATGAAGCCTATGCCCGAAAAACATAGAACTTCACCTTCTGTACATCGGGATTGCGGTATCTTATAATGGTACACCCAGATGTACATTCCCAGGTTCTCCTCGTTGATCCGCACTCTTTCTTTCCTGTTGCTATATGGCCCTGAGCTTCGAGAATGCCCTCTCAACACTAATACTGGACACTGGCAGGCTGAGGAGAGGAAGCGCTGCCTGAGCCAAAATCGGCCAATCAACCAATTGTGGCCACCCAAAAGAGACACGGTGCGACTTTGTGAAGCTCAACACAGCATGCAGAGCTTGCATAAAATCAGTCTTCCTTAAAACGAGTTTGAAAACATGCTCGTGCATGGCAAAGTTATGAAGCATTTCAGACTTCAAGTTCCGATCAATGGTGCGCACATTAAACCAAAACGTCGTGATGGCATCCGTGTATCCCATACATTCGGACACGTTTCGATAGACACTGTCGTTCTATGTTTTCGCCACGGCACTGCGGTACGACTGGAAGGTCAAAGTGACCTTTTCCGGTTAAAACTGAATTTTAGAAAATTGATTCGACATACTTTTATCGGTTTTAATAAAAAATTCCGAACCTAAAAACTGACCTTTTTCGGTTAAAACCGAATTTCCGAAAATGGATTCGGCGTACTTTTATCGGTTTTTATCGGTTTAAACCGAAAACTCCGAACCCTACGTATAAGGTAAACCAGAACACCGACGACATGGAAACCTGCAACATCTCTCACGGAACACGATATGCCCCTTGTGAAAACGAGGTTGTATATCATTTATTCCCCTATCCTGTGGCAAGTGTTACATTGGCCAGACTGGCAGATGCGCTATAGTGACGGGACAAGAGAACAGGCAGTATCTCTAAAAGGCACAACAGCAAGTACTGTGAACGCTGTGAAATGTTCAACAGCGTCCCCCTCATCGCAAAACACAATCACCAGTATGCACGAGAGATGACCGAGACCATGGCCATAGAAGAAAACGAAGCAGGTATACGTCAGCGAGCCCTCGACCAAGCTCATCACCAAAGAAGAACAATATTTGCGGTGATTTATGTCCAGGGGAAGAGCGGGTGATTCAAATCTAAGTTAAGTTAGGTTTTACGACATTAGTTATCTGTTTTTACGTGGCTTTTAATACAAACAATAAAAGAAGAAAAAAGCACAAAGCTATAGGGGTCAAAAAGAGGAAGAAGTATGAAACCACAATAGACCCTTTCCGGAATTCAGTGCCATCTGCTGACTCAAATGGCAGTTAATCTTTTACTATACTAATGGCGGCAATGAACCTGTGGGCTGCAGTATTTAATGGGGCACCATCACTTAAAGGTCAACGGTAAACGAGAATGTGCACTTCACAACAATTATTTTTCAATCTCTTTCAGTGTCAAGGGCGAAACAAATGCAGCCAGTCGGAACGAAGCGCCAACCCACATAGACGCCTTGATAGAGTTCTATACATCAAGGGGCTTTGAGGCCGAGTGAGTGCTACTAACAGATTGACTGGGACGGAGTTAGAAATGAACGCTTATGCAGCTCTTACGTCCAATTCCTGCTTCACGTTGTGCTAACATCGAGAATGTATAGGCCTCGAATCATCTGCATAGGAGCATCTTCAACTTCTTCCTTCATCAGTAAACAGAAGGCCGCCATTAGTATAGCACACATGCCGTTTTCAGATGATGATGATAGTGATCAAAATGGCCAGACTGAATTCCGGAAAGGGTCTATTGGTATAGTCCAGCGGTGCCTTTTTCTCTATATATTCCTTGTTTCCTAAGTTCAGCTGCCCCTATACTTCGTCTCACCCTAGCATGGACTAACCGCGAAGGCTGTGCTAGCGCGAGCGGCCAGCCTTGACTGCCTTGAGTAGAGCACTTGCTGCACGAGCGCTCGTGCAGCCGCCGCGGCTCCATTCAAATCGACTAGCTCGCGCTTTTAGCTCGCGCTGCTAACAATAGTCGTACTAAGGTGAGACGAAGTATAGACGCTTTACACACGCGCCAAATTACAGCCGCCATTACTGACCTTCTCTTGTCTTACCGAGATGCCGAGCAACTGAAACGGTAGTTGACGATCTTCTACAAAGGCCGATGGTTTAGGAAAGGACACAGTTGAATCTAATGTGGCAATAACCTGGCCTGCTATGGTAATGATGAAGTGAAATAAACGGAATAAGAGGAAACAAAAACTGAAGGTCAGTTATGGCGGCGTCCATGCACAGCTGCTGCAAAGCGTCTATAGTATAGTTTGCTTCAGCTGTGTGGGCAACAAATCTAATTTTCTTGTTTGTTGTTGATCAGAGAAATCGAAGACGATGATTCGAATAACGCTCCTCGTGCGACCAAAGCACGAGTCGAAGCGACGCGCTCGTGCCCAGACCGTGCTAGGCGAGGTTTAATTTCTTTGTTTTCCTGTGTTAGTAAACACCGGGCTGTGTGGAGAACAAGCTCGATAAAGCGCCCCCTATTCGCGACTCCAGCAAAACGGACGCCACCAAGCGGGAAAACCAGGAACCAGCCGGTCCAGGTCGCTCCGCGCCCCTCCTCGTCTCTGGTGGCTTTCGCGGACACGTGTTGTCGGTGCGATGGCGAACCGTGTAATTTCACGAAAGTCCGAAAAATTCTTAAGTTTGCCTGAGTGTTCATTAGTGTGGCAAAGCCTCAGTAGATTGTTTCCTTCCATCACGTGTTTTCGATTTCTTGGATGGGGAGGATCCGCGAAAAAACGTTTTGATTTCTTGTTTGTCTCGAATCGCGTTCAAAGTGACGACTACTTGGTAACTGATAAGGGGTTTCTTTATAAGGATGTAGAACAGTGGGAGGACGACGGACGAGGCATTTCACTGGAGGGAACACCAATGCTGCAGTCAAGTGAATGGGAAGGTTCGATAGCTGCTTTTCTTGAGTTTGGTTGTGTTCAATTAGCTTCAAGTTTGAGCCACCCACGCCGGTCGGTACGTTGGCTATTCATCTTGGCTGCTTTTCACCGAAAAATCCTCTGGACCACTCTGAAGGAGTTGGGCTGATTTCGCAATTACTTGATTCAGGAAAACCTGCTCGCTGCAAATGATGAATGAGGGAAATTATCTGCTTTCAAAAGGTGGGGCACGCGTCTCGCAACATTAGATGCTGTCACGGCATTATGATCTATCGCGCTTCTAATATTTATATTATACCCCCGTAAAATTAAGCCAGCAGCAATATACGTCTACATTGCTCAGGCTGACCGGCCACAAAAATACTCATTTTTTTTCGTTCAGGATTCGAAGTCAAGTTCAATGCAGAGAGGGTCTGCGTGAATCTCCAATGAAGACTCTCTTCAGTTTGTCCGCATTCGCCTCCGTGCTACCGGCTAGAACCATTTGGCTAAGTTTAACTTAGTATCTCTCTGTCTGTCAAATATGCTTTTATTCAGCACTTCACCTAATAGCTAGTTAACTAAGCTCATATTTCAAACCAAAGAATATGCCAATATCGCTTTGGTGGGACATAGTACGTAACATAATACATAACCCGCTCGTCAAAATGACTTCTCGAATGCTAATAAAACCTAAATTGAAATACGAGTGTCAGCTGCTTGGTGGGGTGCCGGCGGGTTAACATGCTCCTTGGCTCGAGAAGCGCTTGCTTAATTTTCGTAATTTTCCCGCAGCCTGTGTTGTTGACCGAGCAGACGACTGGAGCTGTTTCGTAAACGCGGATACGCACAAAAGCTCGATTTCGCGGACGTATAAGTCGCATGGTCGAGGCATGCGAATTGGCTGAAAATTACTGTCGGTAGGAGAATTCTGCAGTCATTGTCGCTTTCCTTAGATGATCAAAACTGATTAGTATATTACCGTCTCTCCAGAGCCCGTAGTTTCGGTTTCGAACGAAATCTCCAAAACGAAAGTTTGACACGAAAAGAACAAAAAAACACACTTGGAAAACAAAACAATGCTCTGCAAGTTTATGTGCACCGGCTACACTTAACCATCTGAGTTCAAGAAAATTGGGCAATAAACATAAGAAAATCTGTTAAATTGAACGCGCCACCTTTTCAGGCGGCCGGCCGAGCCGACGCGACCTGGACTCAGCCGCCATGTTTGTTTGGTGGTGGCGCCCCCTATAGGTCGCTGGAGATGCGAATAGTTCCATCTCCTGCCCAATTGCGCTCGAAAAAATTCATCCCCGGATAAATATATATAGAACGGTCGCGCGACACGTTTGCCGCGCGGGTGGGTAAATCGCAATAATAAACGAAAGATAAGGGCGAAGAAGAAAACAAATCGATTTGAGGCATCCGTTATTTCGCACGCAACTGTTTAATGTCAAAAAAAAAAAAAAAAGCGAAGCGATTTGGAAAGTGGAATAATGGCAATAAGAATAAAAAGAAAGAAGCCTCAACTGAGACAGCTGTCGAGATATATTTCACCGAAAAGGTCACTGATACACTCCTCCTGTATGTTTGTGTGAGTGACGAGCGAGTGAGTAAGCTTGATCCGACATTCCTTTTTTTTTTTTTTTCTTTCTTGCAAGCACCGCATTTTTACTTTTTTTTTTTAACCTTACATGAAAGGCCAAGGGGGATACGCTACGAAACCGCATGAACACAATCCAGCGCCCTGCGCATGTCACGTGGTTGTTAGGGGAGGAAGGCACAGCGAGGGAACGTTACAGCGGCTTTAGGCGAAACGGAGTTTAAAAGCGCAATAGTCTCTCGAGAGATCCCCCCCCCCCCCCCCCCCTTTCCCACCCTCCTTTTTTTTTATTTTCCTCTTTTTTTTTTTTTTTTTTTTTAAGCTTTTACTTTTTTTAAGCACAAATAGGCAAAAAAAGAAAACTGACATTCCGCGGTTCACTCAACAGCTGGAATTTGACAGAAGACGGAGTGCCTCTACTGGGCCGGGTGGGGGCGGAGAAAGAGGGGGGAAGGGGGGAGGGGGGGGGGGGCGTCCAGTGCTTTGGGTGGTGCGTGTGTTGTATACGTGCTCGCCGAAATACTCTGTAGAGCGCGATACGCGCAGCGAGACAAGAACGGCGAAATTAACTGACAACTTGTCCCGAAGTAAAAAAAAAAAAGGCCGCTCGGTTGATGAACGACGCCACTTATCTCCGCCGCTGTTCTCCTCGTCCTCCGATCCCGCTGCTTTCACACCATTCCTCCGCTTCTAACGTAGAACTACGTGCATATAGATAGATAGATACATATACCGTTACGCTTTTGTGGGCGTTTGTTTCGCTATAGACTCAATCTTCACGGCGGCATTTTTCTCGAGTGTTCCGCGGGAGGCGGTTATCTTCGCACGCAATTCATTTAGATTTTTTTTTCCCCAAAAGGAGAAGGTACGGGGTGGGGGACGGCCACACATCTGTCTCTCCCTGGGAACTTCATTTTTTTCCGTGTTGTCGTAGTCGCATACTTGTGACAGTGGTAGTTCCTCCTCGTGGCTTGCTCAGATAGGGTGTGGGTCCTGCGCAGTTCACGAGAATTTGTCGTGTGTGTGCGTGCGTGTTCCTGTGTACGCGTTTATATGTACGCATGTATGTGTGTATGTGTTTCTTGCAGTTCACACGTGTTTGTCCTCTGTGTGTGTTCCTGTGTAGGTATGTATGTGTGTGTATTTATCTATGTGTGTAGTGTATGTGTGTAGCTTGTGATTTATTCGACAATATATTTTTTGTATAGTTATTGACAGCGTAAAAAGTACGGCGTGACTCAGGTTCACGCTTCCTGCTTTGTGATTGGTTTTCCGGCGTTCTTAGCGGTTAATGCAGCAATCCCATTGGCTGACGACCGATAATGAGATGCACGCAGGGCACGCCACGCCCCTACGTATCTTAAGCTGTCCATAACTATATATATATATATACATACGTATATGGATTTCGGATAATTGCTCTCTGAAACGACTACACCTACCTGTCTTTTCGTTGTTGTTCTTGTTTTTTTTTTTTTTTTTTTTTTCAGAAGCCGCGTAGTGTTTATTACAAAAAAAAAAAAAGCAAACTCTTGCCCGTGCAATTTTTTTTCTTTCTTTCTTCCGTTCAGATTGTACATGAAGCGTATAATACCGAAGGGTCGCTAATTACGAGGACAGGAAGTGGTGGAAGGCTGCGCTGCCGTTCGACACTCCGCGCTATCGGCACGCGTAATCTCCCTGCCTGAATTCGTCCCTGACCGACAGCTGCGCACAGCTCGTTTCCAAAACGTAACGTCGCCGCGTCCTTAAGTACCCCATAATGACGGGGCAAACCTATATATATGTATGCGTGACACTCCCCTTCTCTCGGGTTATGTGTCGTGCTTCTTGTTGTTTGTTTGTTCGTTGTAGAAATAATAATTGCGTCGCGTGTACGTTTACACGACGGGAAGTCAGCCAGCAACAATGGACTCTCCCCGCTGTAGATGAGAAAGTTAGCCAGTGCAGTATAGAGTCATGTCTCGTTAATACAGACCCCGTTAATATGGAGACCCCATTTTCGGGGTCAAACTGGGAAAATACACGTATTTTTGTCTCATGAATATGGACAACTCACATTATAGACGATTTGGGGGGGGGGGGGGGGGGGGGGGGAGGGGGGGGACGGATTCGTCCATATTAAGTTCGAGACATCACTGTGTACACCCGCTAGCCTGAGGACCTCAACCGCACGCCGGGACGATGTTCGTCCATGGGGCCCTAATTTGGACGCTCGGCGAAAAAAAAAAAGTGGGCGAGAAATCTGGCGGCTATGATTGGCCGGCGCCGAGGTCACGTGATTGCCGGAACCCGGAATCTCAATTGGTTCTGCAGCGCGAGCTTTCACTACCTGTTGCTGTTGTTGTTGTTGTGGAATTGTTTTTTTTGCGGCGCGAATTCACCAACTCGACGACGAATGCGGCTCTGTGATTGGACGAAACGCACAGCCCAGTCGGCCACATGTCGCGAAACGAAAAGTTGTAGCTATGTAGCTACTAAAAGGAGAGAGGTTATATTCGGCACCCTTGTCCCCGATTACCTTCTCATTAGGGACGTTACCCAACGTACCTTCCATCATTCCTAATCTCCATCTCTCTCTTTCGACCCTTTTTATTTCTATTATCATTCCGCTTTCCACGCGCGCTTCTCCCTGACCCCATTCCCCCTCCCCCGCTCGGCCCGAATATAAATAGAAAAAGAAAAAACAACGATAACTATAATTAACGAGCCAAACTAAGCGGCACCATTCTTCAACAACACGACCAACAACAAAATATAGCACAGACACCAGAAATACACGCAACTAAGCCCTGACTGCCTCAACCCCCCCCCCCCCCCCCCCTTTTACACCCCTTCAGCCCTGCGTCTTATAGACCAACAAGATGCTCGGGCGTCGCCCACACGTCACCTCACGCGAATCTCGCTCCTGCGCATGCGCAAAAACGAAAGTGTTCCACCAACCGCCAGAGCAGGCAACACCGTCGTATGTCCCCCCCTTTTTTCCCCCTCAAAGCAGCAATCAAGCTCAGTCGCGGCATGCGGCGGCGTGGATTAAATGGGGAAAATAATTAAGGAAAACACTGCGCCGGCGCTGTGTACGTGTTGACGCGAAGGCATTAATCAAGGAGCAATTAAGCCCTCATTAAAGCGCACGCTCGGAAAAGAGTTCAGGGCAGGAGGAAAAGAAGGAAACAAAAAACAACAAAAAAATATCGACTGCTCACTTTTGTTAACCCCCGAGCTACGTACGTCTTTGGACCAGCCTTACGTCGATCTTTCATCACGTGATCGCGCTCCCACCCGTGCGCACGCGCAGAGGGCGTGGTTTAGGTGATGGAAAAGAGGCCGTTGATTGGTTCGGTAAAGGCGTGGGTTCCATCGCACTGTCAGCTTAAGGGTGAACAGAGTATAAAGAAGAAAAAAAAAAAGAAACTGGGAGCGAAAGGGGTTCATTTAAATATTTAGCTCGTACTGGCGCGCGCTTGGGTGCTTGCGTGCGGGCGGGCGGCACGCCCAGTGTGATAGCTTGCACGTGCGCATATAGATGGATACGTGATATGCGTGCCCCCGGCGTCCTCGATTATGGGTGGTAGGTCGAGAGACGATGCGATTAAGGAAGAGAAGAAAAAAAAATTGACCCGCGTTGTTGACCTGCCCGTTGTCGGGGTGATGAAAGTGGCACTGCCTGATTCTGGGTGGTCGTCGCCATTTCAAGTAGCCATGCCAACGCGCGCCTGTGTGTGTATGCGTGCGTGCGTGCGTGCGTGCGTGCGTGCGTGCGTGCGTGCGTGCGTGCGTGCGTGCGTGCGTGCGTGCGTGCGTGCGTGCGTGCGTGCGTGCGTGCGTGCGTGCGTGCGTGCGTGCGTGCGTGCGTGCGTGCGTGCGTGCGTGCGTGCGTGCGTGCGTGCGTGCGTGCGTGCGTGCGTGCGTGCGTGCGTGCGTGCGTGCGTGCGTGCGTGCGTGCGTGCGTGCGTGCGTGCGTGCGTGCGTGCGTGCGTGCGTGCGTGCGTGCGTGCGTGCGTGCGTGCGTGCGTGCGTGCGTGCGTGCGTGCGTGCGTGCGTGCGTGCGTGCGTGCGTGCGTGCGTGCGTGCGTGCGTGCGTGCGTGCGTGCGTGCGTGCGTGCGTGCGTGCGTGCGTGCGTGCGTGCGTGCGTGCGTGCGTGCGTGCGTGCGTGCGTGCGTGCGTGCGTGCGTGCGTGCGTGCGTGCGTGCGTGCGTGCGTGCGTGCGTGCGTGCGTGCGTGCGTGCGTGCGTGCGTGCGTGCGTGCGTGCGTGCGTGCGTGCGTGCGTGCGTGCGTGCGTGCGTGCGTGCGTGCGTGCGTGCGTGCGTGCGTGCGTGCGTGCGTGCGTGCGTGCGTGCGTGCGTGCGTGCGTGCGTGCGTGCGTGCGTGCGTGCGTGCGTGCGTGCGTGCGTGCGTGCGTGCGTGCGTGCGTGCGTGCGTGCGTGCGTGCGTGCGTGCGTGCGTGCGTGCGTGTGTGTGTGTGTGTGTGTGTGTGTGTGTGTGTGTGTGTGTGTGTGTGTGTGTGTCTCTCTCTCTCTCTCTCTCCCTGAAATTAACGGCTTGCTCAGTCCCCTGCGACTTCGAGTATATTGATTAATAACCTTTTTCTGTTATCCTTGAGGTAATACGATTATTATGTTTAAATATGTCGTCATGTGCCTAATATATATTATTTATTTGATGTCTTCGATGGTCCGATTAGTTGATGCAGTTATTTTTGTCCTTTTTGATTGTTTTGCTTAATGTTAAAAACCTGAAAACTAAATATTAACACTTGATGTGTAGTATATATGTCGCCGTGTGCCAATTGTAGGGCTGCAGAGGCCTTGTCAAGTCAAACTTTTGACTTTTTGCCCTTGCAGCCTACATCAATTTCTGATGTGAAATAAAAGACTGATTGATTGATTGATTGATTGCCACACGCACACACACACACAAACAAACAAAACAATTAGAAGAGCCGATTGCTGGAATCTACGTAGAGGTTCGACGAATGACGTGGTTGCAATATACCTAAAAAGAAAAAAATCTGTGCTTTCACATTGAACGGGACGTTAGCATACGTGATAACGCAGACTTTTTGTTTACGCTTCAGCATGTTCTCACTCAGCCTCGCTATTGGTCGCGGGCTCCCTTCGGAGATCACGGCGATTGGCCCTTTCAATTGCTTTGCAGGAAAGCAATCGGACTGGATTTTCGTAGCCACTAACGCAGAGCATCTGCCCCTTTCCAACGCGTAAACGTGTTCCACGAATTCGATCCACGGGCTTCACCGGGACATCAGTTCGTCGGAGTGTGCCGCGCCAACTCTCACGCTTCGCTGAGTCGTGTTTCGTGCCTACACACGAAAGCGCTCCGCTCCTGAGCTCTTCGCAAAGCAACGACACTCCGTTTCGCCTTACCGGTGGACAGCGGCGGATGCAATACGAACCTGGCTGGCCAATCCGGCGCATGTGAACCTTAACCACGTGTCTACGCGCACCGCGAATCGCATCTGACACTCAGACAGCAAGGGATCGGCTTCGACGGCCCATTAGCGTTTTCCGCAGTCCATATCGCGACGTGAAGCAGAGTCGATTTTTTCCACGCAACCTTCACGGTGCGATCTCCCACGATCCCCCGGCGCGAGACAAAAGCAACGGCACCATTCATCACGCCAGCAACCTTTTTTTTTTTTTTTTCTCCCCCGGGCTCTATATGTATCTGCGGTTGCGCAACTCGTACAAGCGCTAGACACCGGCGCTTTCGACCTTGAGCAGCGCTTCGCGCGTATACACAGCGGAATAATGAAAGTGAGTATCAAGACGCATGGGTCTGGTTAGACATTCGGTTCACGAAGCGCTCTCGCGAGTGTTATATAATGGTACGGCACAGCACGTCCGCGGGCTTGGGCGGGGGAGCGGCGGCGGCGAGCGAGAGGTCACCACAGCGATCAGGGGCGCCGTTCATATCGCGGGCAGCGGGGCACGCGAGAGCGAAGGTGTGGTCGAAATGTGCTGACGTCATCATCCTCAACGATTGTCCAAGCGCGCGCGCGCGCGACAATGCTCACTTTACGTGGGTGTTCTACCTCTCTCGTCGTAGTTCAACTTGGTGTATCCAAGCTGCGCGTTCGTCTTTTTAGACTGGCTAGGTGGCGCAAGCTACCGCCCGTTTCAAAGGGTATATATAACCTTGACATCCATCCATCTATCCATCCGGTGTTGCACAAGGCTACAGTGTTCCAAGGCGGCGACGCCAAGACGCACGAAGCTGCCACTTTGCGGATGCGCAAATGCTGCGTTCAGCCTCCGACTGGAAACGAAATTGCGGCATTGCAAGAACGGCGACGAGACAATCGCGAGACAAGAAACACTGTACGTGGCACTGTGTCGTGCTTTACATAATGTCAGTAACTGTATATTACGAAGGGGGAGAGGCTCGGATGGCCAAACGAAACGGACGGGAGGAACACGAAGACGTCGCATTGTATGTGTGTGTGTCTGTGTGCGTGCGTGCGTGCGCGCGCGTGTGTGTGTGTGTGCGTGCGTGTGTGTGTCTGTTTGCGCGCGCGCGTGCGTTCTGCCTTGATGTTGTCGTAAGGAGCAACAGCACAAAGTAATGACGTCATCGGCTTGGTGTAGATGTCCGTTACCGCCTTCTTTGCTCGCACGCTTTCTGATATTTTGTCATCCGCCCGTTTCGACGCAGACTTCAATGCATTGCGCCAGCGTTAAAAGAAGATACACATAAACGCAAATGCTACGATATGAAAAAAAAAAAAAAAAAAGAACAAACAAAACAGCTCTTGGTGTTATTTCGTTGAGTTCGAAGAAGGACAGAGTGGGCGAAATAGAATCTATTTGCTGTATACACAAACCAGGAATGCATTTACATCGCGATTCCGGAAGTCGAGAAACCTTATCTGGAACGAAGGCTTTTGCGCAAGCCCGGCTCTCCCGTTACCGGCTTCCGTTTCCACAGTTGCCCGAAACCGTTATTTACTTCCCCCCTTTCCCCCCTTCTCTCTACCCTCTCTCTCCTTCCCTCTACCCGAAGATATTTTCTCCCCGTGCTTCGTGTTACAGCAGCTGTGCTGCTTTGTGGCGCACATTTGCCTTGTAACGTTTTCTGCTAACTTCTTTTTTTTTTTCGTTTGCAAGCGTGTTATTTTAAATGCCGCGGCGTCGGCTCTATTTTTCTGCTACCTCAAAATTTCCATTGTACGCACTCTTAAAAAAAAAAAAAGTTTTTTTTTTGCGTAACACGGAATTAGTTAATTACGGCGAACGATACGACCACAGTGAATGGCGATGCTCGTAATACATATGAAGAAATGCATTGTGACGCGAGCAAGTGAAACGTCAGATCTCCATCTCTGTGGGCACTATACTTTTTACAGCGGAGCTGTTAAGGGCTAGTTTCCCCAGGATTGTGTCCCCCGCAAAGAGATGAAGACACCGAACTCTGGACACTTACCGCCATCTATGAGCGACGGCGGCAAGCCACGTATCTGGTTGCCGCCGTCGCTCATAGATGGCGGCAGCCTTTCTACTCTGGCTTGCCGACTTGCGGCCGGCCATTACTTTCCATTGTACAGCTCCGCTGGTCCTCCTCCTTCACCAGAGTGGAAAGGCTGAAAGTTTCTTTTCTTTCTTTTTCAGATATAATGATATTTTGATTTTTTTTTTTTATCGTTCGCCGGGATACTTCTGTTGCTCGCCGTGATTAGTAATCTCCGTGTTCTGCAGGAAAGCGCAAACGCACGCACTTTTTTATGTTTGCAGTTTAAATTAATTTTTTACAGCGGTGTCGCCGTGTGTTTGGTGCATATTGCATCTAGCCGTATACAAACATCAACTCGGCATACTTTTTTTTAATACCTGATCCGGAAACAGGTAGGGAATAGCTTTTTTTTGCGCGAAGCGTTTAACATAAAGCTTTCAACGTTTCGAAATGTCTCTGAAAACCGGGCCGCCGAGCGTGCACATTCGAAATGGTAAATAAAAGAAATAATTAGAAAAAAAAAGCAAATTCGCAAAGTGTCTTCTTGTCGGAGAGTAGGCCAACACGAGCTGTCACGGTCATGTCGTCTGAAACGAAAAGAAAAAAAAAAAAGATCAGCGTAACATTTAGAGAAACGCACTCGCCTCCGCTTGTCGTCTGCAACGCGAAAACTCGTTCGCTTGTCCGTCTGCTATAGCATAGGAAATACTCGGCGCGTCCTGTCATCGTCTGCTACACGAGATTGCTCGTCGTCTGCTTTCAGACATCCTTCTCAAGCCGCCGCCATGTTTGCCGCTGCGCTTCCTTTTTCCCACTCAGTTTAGCCTTTATTATATATTTGCGAAGTCTGCGAGTTGGGAGTTGTAGCTGCACGTCACTGAATCTGCCGCGTCCCTTTTCAAGAAACACAGGCGAAGACGTGACAGTGGCGAGCGGCCATCTTGTTTGTTGCGTGGGGTGAGAGAGACGAGCGACATCGTGGCAACAACAGTAAAACAAGACCTTCGTTATTTAAAAAAAAATTATAATAATAAAAATCACGAGATTGTAAACAGTTTCGCTGTCAAACTTGTTTCCTGTTAATTTTTTGTATCTTCGTATCTTCTTTTTCTATCCCGGGCCCTTAAATGTTAGGACTTGTCTGCTAGCCTTCACTTTAGCGAGACCGGCTCACACGATGACAGTAAACAAACACGGTGCAAAGTGAAGAGCGAAAAAAAAAATTAACTCTTCCAACGTGAGAAGGGGGGGGGGGTTGCGGGAAGGATTTTAACCCCAAGAGACTGACGTACGCCGCCCGCCACCCATAGGGTCTTAAAAATAAGACACTCCAACACGAGTAACCTTGGAGTTTTATTTTTTCCCTCTCCGTTACTTTAATTTACTACCGTTTTCCTTTCTCTCAGGAATAAAATACGAAAAAAAACAACAACAAGATGGCGAGGAATGCAAAACAAACAGCCCGTCACTTAAAATGAGATCCACGCTGAACTTGGCTGTGCGTAAAAAAAGAAAGAGCGACCCTAGGAAACATTGCGCGTCTACCAAAACACCAAACACCGCAGAAGAGTAGCGCGTCGCCGACGGCGTCATCCGGGTACTCAAAACAAAAACATCATCATCATCATCATTATCATCACAACAAAAAAACAACATTGGTTGCGCGCCATTGGTCGCCAAGGGGGTCGCTGCCGCCGTGGCTTTCCGTACCCGATTGCATTTACGACCTTGAACTTGGTTTTTAGCGCACTCGGCGTCGACCAACCAGAGTTTAATGTCATTACCCTTTCTTCTTCTTCTTTTTTTTTTTTTAATTTTGGATACCGCGATTTTGCCGAGGTTCCAAATTGTCCAAGTTCGAGTTTCTTTCTTTCTTTTTTTTTCTCGAACTTTTAATCGATGTATGACAGAAATTCGACAAAAGTTCGATAAAAGTTCGTCAGAAAGTGAGAAGGAGCCGACTCCGCAGCAATATCTGCGGGGCGTCTTTTGTGTGGTGTATTTTGGAGCGTGACCACGGGTTAAAGGCTTATATTGTCGCGAAGTTGTGTTCGTGCGCGTGTTTAGTCTATAGCTGATACCTCTTCCTTATGTTTTGACCTTCTCCGACAATTCGCTTGTCTCCACGGCACGGCCCATGATATCTGCCGTATTCGGGGGCGAACGAGAACGCTGTAACGATACACTTAGTTTATAGAACCCCGCGTCGGAGTTGTGTTGTCTTGTGCACGTCTGCTTTGGGTATCTCCCATTTTGGAGGCGGTTTTTCTCCGTGTATAACTTCTCTGTCTCTACGAATCTGCTTTGTGTCGTTCATGGCTGCTCTATGTGAGCTTCGTTTGGAATGTGCTATGTCTCGTGTATGCGCTTGTTCTTGGAAATGTTTTTATATTTGCCTCGGGCTCCGAGCCTCTCGATTGACTCTAACAAAAACCGTCTGGCATCGGGTTGCCAAAGTGGCACCAGAATGCTGTTAAACTCAATATAAGCAGCCGCCAGGGTTTCGCAGAGGACACTTGACTCCTGGATTCCCAGCCCCGAACATCACCCTGCCTCTGGAGTCCAAGCTGCCCGTCCGAAACCCCTTCGACTGTGGAGTCTTCCGCCCGTTAACTTGCAGACTAGGGACCCCTTACGGCTGTGGAGGGGTTCGGCCCCGCCCGCCTTTGTGTGGATCCTCGTTTGTCGAGCTCGGCTGGGGCTCGGCATATGCGCTGAAACTGTGGTCGAGAAGGACGACAGGGAAAGTCGCCAGAGGTTAGGAGCAGTACCCCCAAAAAGTGGAATCTCATATTATATAGTGTGGAAAGTGACGTAAACGGGAAAGGTGTCTGTGTTCCTTAAATACAACATTTGTCTGTTAACAACATCATCTTCATTAACGTAGAAGAACCTTTTTTCTTCGTGACAATATGATTGCATTTATGTCGTGCACACCATTTGTAGCTATCCCCTGAAATTTTATAACAAACCATTGTTTAAAGTATTATTTCCCCCCCAGAGTTTTAACATTTTGGTGTACAAGTTGACCAACACTCTTGAAAACGTCGAACTCCGTCGATTTTGTCAGAAGTTCGAAAAGTTTGTTGAAGCATCCGAAACCTCTAGGTTCGAGAAAAAGTTCGCGATGAACGCAGCACGATTCCCGCAATTGGCGTACAACTTCGCTCGTATCTTCCCACCGTACTTTATGTAGCCAGCTATATAGCTAGGCGGCGGCGGTTCCGAACTTCGGTATGCTAAAATATGCGTTATCGCTGAAATCGGGAAACCATTACCATCACCGCTACCATTAGGTATATGTACGTTCCGTCTTTCCTTTTTTATTATTTCTAACTTTACGCTCGTGGTTTGTGTGGACGCCATGCTAGTTAAGATTGGGAATTGCCTTCGCCGCTGCGGTTTATTGCCACTTTGGTAGTCGAAAGAGGAAAAAGAAGAGAGCGTAGAAACAGATTTCCGCTTTCAAAGTCGCGTCTTCATCGCGAACCACCGTGTGAGAATAACTGGCGGCGTCGAGAAAGGCCAGCTATTAAGTGCACCGATTGGTCTCCATAAAAGAAAAAAAAAAAAAGGAGGAGCTCCTCATTAGCACTGGGTTCGTGCCGGTCTCGCCGCTTAAAGTGACACTTGCATTCTGTCAACTCCCACCTTCGCTTTAAGACCCCCCAAAAAATTAACAATATTAATAATGCGGAGACAGGCCACTTATTATACCCAACTACGATACGAATAGAAGAAAGAGAAAACACACAGGCTTAAAAGTTGTTTTTGGCGCGATAAAAAAATTAAAAAGAGAAAAGAAACCCGGTTAAAGTCACATCTTCATGCGGAACGATGTGTGTACATCTGACACGAATCGACAGGCCGTTTATTCCGTACTTCTTCCGTTTATTACGCACACTTTGTGCGATGCCGCCTCGTATATGAACGGAGAAGCGAAGCCACTGATTAGTGTCAACTTTACGGGCCTAAAGACCCCCCTATGTAAAATAAGAAACCGCCGCGGCCGTCATCGACCCCGTAAATCAATCAAGGCCACTAAAAAGGAAATGCGTGTTTGTTTTTGCTCGGCCGTTTTCTTTCTTTTTCTTTTCTTTCTTTCTTTCTAGACTGCCACACACGATATCTTTTTTTTTCTATCTCATAATTACGTACGCGTTTTGGAGTTTATGACGAAAATAAAGCAAATAATTGAACTCTGATCTAAGGGTTTTGGTGCAGCTTAAATTTAGGCCGCCTTAAAACGGCGTCTGGTGCGAAAAAAAAATAATCAAAAGTCTGCATTTACTTTATTGCTTACATTAGAGCGAATCAGTGGCGGTCTGTAAAGTAAGTGACGAGCACATCCGTTTCGTTTCGAGATTGCCCCTAACGAGTTAACGACCTTGGCGCACCACAGCGACTATATTTTCCCCTTGCCACAGTACAGAGTCGCCGGCTAAAACAAGAAAAGCTCCTGAATTAACACAAAAAAAAAAGTATACGACATCCACTCAAGAATTTTGCCTGCTCTCTTACATGGAGCAATCTCTCAGTTTTCTAAACAAGTAACTGTATACTCGCTGACGTCACGAAAACAATCCCTCTGGCAACCGATGCGATCTACACTATATCGTCATTGACAGCTTAAAGAAACGCAGTCATAAGATTAAGGAATCGGCCGATGAGAATGAATTAAGAACGTGTCGCGAAGCAAAACGATAAGTGCGTTTCTCAGCGTTTTTTTTTTTTTGTTTTTTTTTTGTTGATGTTTTGCGATTAAGAGCGTCGCTGTGGTCGCAATTGGCGACCACAGGAGAAATAGATCTTTAACCACTTCCCTCATAGACGTGTCACAGATGCGTACATTACAGCAAGTCAATTTTTGTTGCTTTGTCGGTTCCCAGGGTTAAAACACAGCAACGACAAACGGACAGGGTACGGCACGAACACCACTTTCAAAGTAAGAGAGGCGCACGTTTTTGCTTTACATTCTCACCGCCACCAATACACCTTCAGCAGTGTCTCCACCGCAACAATCGAAAATTCTCGCTAAGGGAACCCCGAAAAACCGCTAAAACCCGCTAAATTTAAGGCGCAGGCAAAAAAAAAAAAAAAAAAAAAAAAAAAAAAAAAAAAAAAAAAACGAACGTTTTGACGTTGTGCTTTAATGTTGGCCCCGGCAATATCTCAACGGCGTCGCTAGAGTCATTCTCACTGACGCCAATTTTGTCGAGAGTAAGCGAACGTAACGTCTCGATATGACTCTAACATACCACAGAAGTTAATTAAGCTATTTACGATCGGTAAAATGTAACTGGGACAGCATTTTCGACCACCATAAAACACTCTATAACCTGACCTGAAAACCACTCAAATTTCGCCAACAGCTACACGACAATTTCACCCGCTAGCCAACACAGAAAACCGCTACGTTTAGTGGGAAAATCGCTAAATTGGCAACGCTGCTCTTCAGGTCGTCTTGTACGCAACATGACAGCAGGAATAGACAACACTGCTCTGAAACGTGCGTGCTCCTGAAAAGTTGCGTGTGACCAGACAGGAGCATTTTGAAGAAGTTTCCCGCAACTATATAAATACGGTCGGTCGAACCAAAGTCCACCATTTTGCTGACCTCCGATCAGTATAGTGGAGGGAATGACCCGTGCGGTTCATTGAGCCTCGGCAGACATTCGGGGCGGACGCTGGGCAGCAGCTAGCCGCCCTTGGCGGAACGGAGACCGTCGATGCTCCGTCAAAAGAAGTCAAAACAGAATCGCCCGGATTCCTAGTGTTTACCTCGCCGAAAGCGGAGTACTGCCGCTTTCCGCGTGGGCTATAACAAACGCCGGTGACTTCCTTACTGTCTTTACACGTAAAGGTCGCTGGACATCCTCAACTTTCTGGGACATGAACGCCTCGGCGCACGCACTGGAATGAGAATGTCAACTGAACAAGAACAAACATCTCGATGTTCCCCGGCAATATCTTAAATGACATGCGTGAAATATCAATGAGCAGTAATTCAATCTTTGGACGCGTATAGTTTTTACTCCACAGCTCTACAAATGTTTTTTTTTTTTTTTTTAATCTTATGGGTTACATTAACACAACTGGCAATTTCTGCTATTCATGACAAAAGATCGTAATGCTCCCGAGAACTGTTATTGCCTGGGTATCATAGAACGCGAATCAATTAGAATAGTGATATTTCCTTGAAAACGTTTTATTCCATGGAATGTCCCAGAAGGTTGGCCCTGTCCAGGTAAAACTTTTCTGATGACTTTGGTCGTGACTTTACTAATGACGTTCCTGGTAACGTTGCTGGTGACTTTACCGGTGACTTATAGTGCTGGCGTTACCGGTAACGTTGCTGGTAACTTTACTGATCACTTTATTTGTGACTTCACTGATGACGTCACTGGTGACTTTACTGATCACTTTATTTGTGACTTGACTGGTGACTTTACTTGTCACTTTAGTGATGAATTTACTGATGAATTTACCGCTGACCTTACTGATAGCGTTACTGGTGATACTGGTGAATTTACTTGAGACTGAAGCCGTGGGTCAGAGTAGAACTGTGGCGCGATGCAATCTATCCCTGGCGGTCTAGTGGGAGGAAGGTATACAGGATTCCCGGGACTAATACATATCCTCCCTCTCGCCAGTGGACACGTGGTACCAACAAGCGAGGCGAGCGCGTCGACACGTTCCAGCTTGCTGTGCCCGCGGCTGTACATTCCGAAGTCTATAATTTCGTATCCTGTATATCATCATGATGTGTTTGTGTAGGTCCTAACGACCGTTTCATTTCACGGGAAGAATATAGGTACACTTTGGGTGTTGCTTACCTATTAACTATATTGTCAGTTGCTAATCTCAATGCTTTTCTTTGAACAGTGGATTCGCTTTTAATTACGCACCAAGAAAATAGCTTTCCTAGAATATCCTTGCACGACCAAACATTTGGGATGTCGAGAATTAACCTGGTTCAAGCTTCAGCTTCGCTTTCTTGATATGGCACCATCTGTTTACTGTCTTTTCCATTAAATAGAGTTTACCTACCCATGAAAGAACAAACCACAAAGATCGAAAGTACGTCGTCAGGACATTCCGGGAAGAACCGAATAACCGACGAATAACATTTTCGTAAATATTATACAACACACACAAACAAAATTACACGTTATCTCGAGAATCTTATCCACATTAATAGCAATTGCGCCGAAAGGTGCCGAGTAAGTTTTTTCAAATGAAAACAAAATGACCGGACATTATTTCTGCTTAATTAAACGAACTTTCTGAACCTCGCCACGTAGCTGGCCGACCCCGGCCAGATTAGGGGCGTTCTTTTCACGTATCTCAACAAGAAAGTTTCCCAACCGACACCAAAGTTATACGTATCGCTAGCGCACGCAACAACAACAAAAAGAAAAGGAAGAGAAAAAATTTGTCGTCGTCGTCGGCGAACTTTGAAAAACAGTCTCCCGAAAGGTACAAGACGACAAGAAAACAGCTTTGACCCGAGGATTGCGTGTTTTGGTCTCGATCGCAGACAGCGAGCAGGCCCCGGCAGTACAACTTGTTCCACGTCTGGAAATAAGGCCTGAGAAAAAGAAGAAGAAAAAATAGAGGGGCGAAGAAGCGGCCGTATACCTACACCACCGCGTTGTCTCTAATCTCCGCTAATCTCCGTCTGTCTTTCTCTGTCTCTTTAGAGGGAAAGGTGCAGATAGGGAAGGGGATAAAAAATAAAATGCCGGAGCAAGTGCAACGGCCGCCGACGTATTTTTACGATCCCCGACAATCCTCTCTCTCCAATTACTAGTTGTTTTTTTCTTACACCTTTTTTTAGATAAAGATATGGACAGATCTCCAAATAGGTAGAGTAATACTTCCGCCTAAAATCACTAAATGCCTATGAAATCCCGGCTTACACTGTTCATATTATCATACAAAAGACAGTCTGGCAGACACGAGTCACTGCGATATCCGTGGATCGAATGCCGCCTGCCAAGCCTTCTCCTCGAACTCATTGCCACGCGGCATTCGAAGCAGGGATCTTGCGGTTACTCGCATTCGAACCAGTGTGTGTGCACACTGTCTTTTGTCCGATGTATATAAGCATTGTGACTCCGGCTCAAGTCCCACTGCTCATGCATGATACGAAAGACACGGTTCTTTTGTGTGACGTACACTCTCAGAAATAGGGGTGTGGTACTTACACCCCTTGTCCCATATTTAACAGCCCAAAAACTACATTTGAACGTTCAGTCCACTGACGTCGAGCTGACGATACCAACTTTTACGAGCGATTTGATAGCTGTGTGATATAATTTACTAAAAACTGAAAGACGTTTACTATTCTCTGCACCGCCGAATCAGAGTGCAGCTTTTGAGGAGGAGGAGGCGAGGGTACGGAGGGGAGGGTTATGCCCCTCCTCCCCCTCCCCTCCACTTCTTCTGCTCCTCTCCCGTTGAGCGGAAAATGTTTGCTAAATTTCCCGCTAATTTTAGCGGGGAAATATTTCCGCTAAATTCAGTGCGAAATTTGTTTTGCTAAATTTAGCGGGGAAACTTTTCCGCTAAATTTAGCGGGCAGATTTTTCCGAACGGGAAAATTGTTTAGCGAAATTTATTGGGGAAATTTTGCTGCTAAATTTAGCGGGCGTTTTTTTTTTTTTTTTTTTTTTTTTTTTTTTTGCTGAATTTAGCGGGTAATTTTTTTCGCTAAATTTAGTGCGGAAAATTTTCTGCTAAGCTTAGAGGGAAAATTTTTAAGCTAAATTTAGGGGAAATTTTTTTACTAAATTTAGCGGGGAAATTTTTCCACTATATTTAGTGGGAAATGTTTTCCTCTAAATTTAGCGCGAAAAATTATCCGATAAATTTCCGATAAATACCCCCCCCCCCCCTTAATTTAGCGGGGAAATATTCTCGCTAAATTTAGGCGCCGTGTGACTTCATTGTAGGAACGTCCCATAATGCAAAGCGCAATGACGTCGACAGCGACGGCGATGCCGCTCAAGCCGGAAACGGCCGTCTAAGAGCTGGGCTCTAAAATAGCTAATGTAATACCTATGAAAGACTACAGAAAAAAGCAACAACGCAGGTTTTGGAGCAGCAAGACCTCGAGTGTTTTCCCATAAGTCTCGAATGTGTACATTAGATATTTTAATAGGTTGTATCACTCGACCATCGAGGCGCTCGTGAAAGTCGGCATCGTCCGTTCGACGTCAATGGACTGAGTTTGGAATTGTAGTTTTCGCAGTGTTTGTTACATATGGAACGAGTGGCGTAAGTACCCTGGCTTTAGTCTATGGGCACCCGAAATGCCCAAATTTCGCTTGGACGCAGCCATTTTGGTGCCCAGCGCAGAGCGTGCGCAATAGACGGCCTTTCCGCAGGCAACGTTGACGGTTGCCACCTCCCGGGCACGAAGCGTGTGGCTGGACCCGAGTCCTCGCCGAGCTCTGACGTTGTACTCGTTTAACTTTATACCGATACACGAGCTGAGCGCCGAGCTCACGCCGAACGCTGAAGCAGCGCCCTCGCGTGTCCAATGGGCTCACCATAGTGCGAGCCCGAACGATGGCGGAGCCAAATAATTGGCGCACCAGCTACTAAATAGCGCGCACTTTTGAAAAAAAAAAAAAAAAAAAAAAAAAAAACTTTATATTAATGGCGATTGTTACGACTCGCAAATGCGATTTATATATATGGTACAAGGAAGCGCGGGGCGATATATGGTGTTGCTCTGTCACGAACTAATTTTGCCTAAAAGATAAAAAGAAAAAAAAAATGTTTCCCGGGTTTTTTCACGAAGCGTCTGACAACTGGCAACAATGGTTTTAGGAACGAAGATGGCTAGAGTGTCGTTATTTCTAAAGCGTATATATACCTTCTTTAATGGCACTACTTCCGCCTATAGATGGGAGCTTGTGTCCGCGCTCTGGGTTCCACGTGCGCCTTCTCCCTTCCCCTGTCCCTTTGTCTCTCACCCCCTATACTTATCTCGATCTTTATTTCTCTACAGCCGCTTTCCTGGAAATATTATCGGGAACGATAACACGCCACGCTACAGTCCGTATAAAAGGGGGTGAGCGCTGCTGAGTGGCGACAACCCCATGGCTCTATTGTTTAACCGTGTGGTGGCAGTCATTGGTTCGCTCGTGTCACATGACGGTTCTTTTGCACGCACCAGCGGGTACCTATAATGGCGGGCGACGCCATACTGTTTTGTAGGCCTGTGCGAATGTCTGCATTGGTCCTTTCTTCTTTAGTCTGATGAGCGCCTTAAAGTAGCACCTGTGTAAAGACCGGACAATGAATATATATATGTGGCAAAATCGGTTAAATGTCTTCGAAAGGTTTTCCTGACCAATGCCCAGAGTTTTCTCTCATGGAAGGCGATAGATCATATACGTAAAGTACTCTCGAAAGGCTCCCGCAAAAGGTTACGAGACAGACGTTGCTAACATCGCTTCGAAGGAAAAGAAAACACGAGAAATGTCACCGGTAATTTGACATTAACGTACCGTGTTGTAGCTCGAGAGTGCTCGAAAACTTTATATTCACGGACGAACTTTAGCGCCGACAGTGTGCAGACACTGTCGGCTGTTTCGTCGAACTTTCAAACTCTCGTCACAATTCGTTCAAGTTCGACATTTGAACGGAGTTTTAAATTGTTAAATAAACGGTAGTTTATTTAGACAATTTGGAAAATGACTACAAAAGCAAACAAACGCTAATATGCCTATATGCGAATAATATGCAAATATGGCGACAGCTGGTTTTCACTTTGCGCACATGCTCATAATAGTCGAACTGCGGTCGAACTTCGGTCAAACTTTCGTCGAATCTTTGTTGAACCTTGGCCGAGCTTCGGTAGAACTCCACTCGAACATCCGCATGAATTCAGTCGAACCTTGTCGAAGTTCGGCCGAACATCAGCCGAACTTCAGCCGAACGTCAGCCGAACATCCGTCCAACTATTGTCGAACTTCAGCCGAAATTCCGTCCAACTTGAGTCGAACCTTTGTCGAACTTCGGCCGTACATCAGCCGAATTTCAGCCGATCTTCAGCCGATCTTCAGCCGAAATTCCGTCCAACTTCAGTCGAACTTTTATCGACCTTCGCGTTGAAGGTTCGAAAAAGTCGAACCCAGGCCTAACTCGAATCTCGGCAGGCTCGAGACAGCCCTAAAGTCAATAGATTCTGAACTTTGAAATGCTAATGCTCCGACGCATTTCTTTTCGCGTTTGGCGCGGGCGACTAAGGGCTTTTTGACTCGCAAATATTCCAAAATAGAAAGCAAAGGATTCGGTGAACGCCCTCGTAAAGACCCGTGTACTTAGTCAGACGACAAAATATGGAGCCGAATAACTCAGGCACGTAAATAGTTGCGGGAAGGTCGGAAGTATTCGAAACAAACCGTAAATTATACTCGGCAACTATACACGCTCGCGAGTTTGCGTAATAGCTGACTCCCACTAACGCAGCAAACACTTTTTTTTTTTTCTTCTTTCTTTCGAGTCCTCCTACAGCACAAGGCTTTGCTTTTTTTTTCGGCGACTGAAGCAATCTTTCACGGTAACGTTTGTTCGCAAACATGCGGTTATTTCTACGACCAGTTGACCTCGAACGTAAAAACAAAGAGGCTGCTTAATGTATGGAGCGTGTAAAATGGATGTCTTTAGTGGCTCCTCGAAACCAAAGATCCCGCAGTAAGGACGGACGGGGTACTTGAATAATAAATACGTTACGGTCGTAACGAGCAATGTCATCGATCACTTTATGGAGCGGATACTTTCGTATATGTCACTGAGAACCTAAGACACGCAGGGAGGGCGTGGGTGAGCCCCTTGCATCTCAATATCGCTCCCTAGTGGCCCAGCCAATGAGAGAGCAACATGCGCCGATAAGAAGGCCGGCGAACCAATCACGATGCAAGAAGCGTGAAGTAACGTAATGCCCTCGTTTCTTAAACATTCCCAGTTGTCGTTTATTTTTTTTTTATTTTTTTTAGATTGTGTGTTTTTTGACGCAACGCCAAGTGCGATGCGTCTTGGTATGCGTGTGCTACACCTGCATACATACGCGCTGACGGTCTTACTTGGTGTGCGTGTGTATCCGCGCCAATTACTTTCGGTACGTATAATTAGACGCAAAACTCGCGGAGTCGTGTGAAACGAAGAACGCTTTTGCCAGAAATGAAATAGCGTACACTATAGACTCTCTAGCGTACACTATATTTGCGACTCCCGAAAAATTGGGGTGACCCCCCCCCCCCCCCCCCTTTCTCACAAAAAAAAAAAAAAAAAAAAACACCGTGGGGAAAAAAAATACATATATATATATATATATATATATATATATATATACATACGTAGTTTTTTTGTGAGCGCTCATTCTCCGCCCCTAATGTAGTGCCAACGGTTCTAAGCAGACGGTAAAGTTTCAGAAGTAACCGTTATCTTAATTTAAACTTTTTTTCTTTTCTGAAGTTTTTAATTGGTAAATGGCGACCGACCGAGTTCTCGAGTGTACACGGAGCCGAATAGGGCGCCAGTTAACGAAAACGGCCGAAAACGCAAGCGCCATCCCCCCCCCCCCCCCCCCTCCCTCCCTCCCCCTCCCCCCTCCCTTTGGTGAAAGTGTCAGAAAACCACTTATAACTTTTGAAACGAGATAGAGCGGTTGGATTTCGAAACTTTTGACATCCGGTTCCGACTGCTATAGCGCTACATTTTGGCGAAAAAAACACTGTACATTTGTTTTTTCGGGGGTGGGGGGTTCTTTTAGTTTTCCTCTGTACTTCTTGCCAGACGCCTCTATATACGATGGAAGCTTGAGTATACGCAGCTCGTGGCTGGACCTCGGCCCGATCGAAATGCCACGCTGACACTGCCGACGTGTTCGAAGCGGATACATCGATGAAGCAAGCGTGCTTCGAACAAGCTTGAGGTGTATCCGCGGATCATTCTCTCCTCCTGTCTACAGAGAAACTCCGTGGCTTTTGTGTATGATGTAAGAGCATTTATGTTTGATGCCCTAGTACGATGATACCTCAACACGCGGCCTTCTACGATGATGCGGCCCGGTGTTCTCCAAACTCCGTCGCGATCGGCAAAGCGGCTCAATAACTTGAAAAAAAAAAAGAAAAAAAACCTTTTCTTTTCGGTGGCGGTGATGAAAACAATGCTCAGTTCGCTGGTTAACGTCGAGCCGCGCGACTGAGAGTTCCAACGTCCAAACCGTCCGCCCTCGTTTTGCGAAATCGTATATGCTCTAACAAAACTTTGAACTTTATTAGAGCACATCTCTGGCCGAGGACAGCGAACAAAGAGCTTCCAATTGGCAGCTTGACCGCGGGTCTGGTGTCCCTGCACACACAAAACGCCATACGATAATAAAATAACGACACTATTACCTAAAAATAAGCGCACACTGTTTTTCTTTTTTTTTTTTTTTTAACATTGATTATTAATGGTGGTTGAAGACAAAGTTGTTAAGCAATGTGGTTAAGTTACGAAACGAGGGTTTGAAGTGCATAATTAAGTACGTAAATGGGAAACGATCCAGAATTCCTGCAGCGTCGGACACCGATCATAGATTCGCGCCTAGCCAAGTTTAAAATCTGAGACCAAAAAAGGCGGTGCACTCCACGCTTGACAATAAAAATACAAACATAAGAAAGCTTGCTTTAGTCGTTAAGAACGGTCTTAACATTCAAAGTAGGCTCCTTTTTTTATAAAGCATAGCTTTCAAAGCTATATCGGTGACTGTAGAGATAAAGGCGAAATGCAAACACGGGTTTCAGTGACAGTCCCGCCTCTGAGCGAGTCACGGTCCAGTAGTTGCGAAGTCAGGTAGAGGAGAAAAAGAGCGGAACAACAAACAAAGAAGTTCGACGCGCTTTGCAATCCATGTTCAGTCATCGGTGAAAGCAGACGCGAGTGCGGACAGGTGGTGACAGGAGTCCTGAAAACAACGGCGTAACCGATTGGAGAAAAACTAAAATAAAAAAAATAAACAACCGAGGCTGCGCGTTGTGAAATCATTAGCCGCGACGAACGTGTTAATCACCTCGCTGACGTTTCTTTTTTCTTTTGTGTGTGTGTTTTTAGATCTCCCGTACACGACACGGATGGTATATAGTTACCAGACGAGACAAAGTACAAAGAAAAGGGAAACAAAAAAACGATTATCGGAGACAAAGGGAAGTGGTTCGCTAATTAAAACGAATAAAGAACGCCAACGGGGATAGGTGGCGTGTGTATATACTTTTCGTCGCCTTTTTGGCTCGTCGATTTTTGCCCGTGCACGCTTTGAAGAAAAAGAATGAAAGAAAGTTAAAGATGTTACCGAGGAACTTGTTTTTTTTTTTATTATTAGTAGTAGATCCTTCCGACAGCAGACGCGAAAATTAATTCAAGGTCGTCGTGTCTTTCATCATTGATTCCAGCTGTTTGTGCGCGCGTTGGTGCCTCCTCTTGTCGCGTATAGACTTTCTCTCCCACGGCTGAGTCAGTAGCCGGGTAAAACAGTAAAGCTGCGGTAGATAACACTGCTCGTACCCCGTACAAAATACACGGCGTTCGCTACAGGGACGATGACCGAATGCTCCGAGTACATGCTTCAAGCACGTTCGAGAGACGTTTGCTTCATACACGCATGCAAGCTTCGAAGACGCCTATAAAGCCGGGAGTCACGCTGCTCGTATTCATCGTACAAAAAACAGTCTGGAAAACATGATCACCGCCGCAATATCCGTGGTTCAAATGCCGCGAGCCCAAGTTTTTCCCCCTTGAACTGGTCGTCATGCGGCACTCGAAGCAAGGACCTCGCTGTGCTCGCGTTCGAATCCGTATGCGTCTAGACTGTCTCTTTTCTACGCCACCCGGCGGACTTAAATAAACGAGTTAGCTGAGTTTGAGACGTCGTCCCGACTATTTTCTGTCCCTTCTATGTTCTGATGTTTCTTCTCTACCCCAGTCTCAGGTTAATTCAACATGGTTAATATTCACCAGCTCGCCTGCACCCTTACGATTGTTTTCTATATCCGAAGTTTGTGCGTGCAACGAAAACGGGTGCGGCCTAGCGGAGGGATCGTCAAACAGAGGAAAACGCGGTCACTAAAAACGCACGAAGGCTCTTCTTCTCCGCGTCGTGTGGCGTTTGTGCGTGCAGAACCATTTCAAATATCGCCACCTGCGCGCTGCCATCTTCTGGGCTGTGGAACGCTTTCCGAGCACGCGCAGTGGCTCCCTTCCGCTGAACATCAAGCACCACCGCGCACTCGTACACAGCTCGGCAAGTTGTCGTTTGGATGATATGCGCTGAAAAAGTGTATACAGTGTGTAGTAACCCCCCCCCCCCCCCCCCCGCCCCCTTTCTCCCTTCCCCACCGAAAACATAGATTAAAAAATTATTTTTTTAGTTTTCTTTTTTTCGTATTTTTTTATATTAAACTACGCTTTGTTGAACGCTCTTTCTGCACCCAAGTGTGTAGCGCTACTGGGAATCCGAACCGGCAGAGCCGGTGGAGCGGCGAAGGCGACGCCGCCGGCACCGCCAGATATTCCCCCCTTGATGAACTTGAGAAGTAAGAATGCACATGAATATGTAATTGTAAAAGATTGGTTGAAAAAGGGGAGGAGTTTCAAGCTACTGAGTTCGCTTACTGAGACGGGAAAGGTGACATTGACGAGAAAACTTTCCTGGAACATGAGGCGCAACTGCGGATGCGGGTTACGCTTTCGGGGTTGGGGTCAAAACGCCCACGGAGCTGAGTCCGCACTCTTTACCGTCTACTTCGTCGTGGCCGCGAGTGCCGTCAAAAAAAAAAAAAAAAAAAGATTAAGTGCGTTCCGAATGTCGCGGTGATTACAGCGTCAGGTGCGTTGCCGTTTCAGTCACCGAGAGTCGTACATTTCAACCCTTTAGCGTGCTGAAATGAAACACTCGAATACATCCTTACCCAGAAATTGTGATTGATGGTTCATTCGTTAAGCTCATTGCCTCCTATAGGGAAATATTTGTAGCCGGGTGGTCGGTCACAACAGCTGTCAATCATCGCGCCCAAAATCGTGGAAACAATTTCGGCCAACCACGTGCCCTTATTTTCGCCCCATTCTTACCGATGAATGACCGAACTCTCTACATATGCGGCTCTTCCAGATGCCAAAGTTCCAGAACTACCCGAAAGATCTCATACAAAACTTTATAAGTGATTTTCTGGAATTTTCGGCGCTAAAATAGAGCCCCGTCTTTCGCCCGTCGGCTGCCATTTTTCCATTGAAAATCTGGGAAAAATCGCATATAACGTCTGAACGAGAAAGCGGTTAGATCTGAAACTTTGGCATCTAGTACGGACCGATAGCACTACATTTGGGCGAGGAATGAATGGTTGCGCGTAGTTAATTTTTTTAAAAAATAAAAAAAACATTTTTTTTTTTTTTTTATTATTATTCGGGGGGTTACGTCAGCAGCCGTTATGGCAGCCCTGCTGCTCAGCGCAAACAAGCCACCACACCAACAAACCTTTTTTTTTTCCGGCAAGAACGAGTATGGAATGGCAGCTACCAATGATGACGTCACAGGAAAATTATATATGTGCGTGTGTACACCCGTGGCACACGCACATAAAAAAAGCAAGCTTCGAAGTAAACTTGCTTCTCCCGATTTTCTATAGTGTTGTCTGTAGATCGACACCGGTGTGCCCGCAAAATTTATGGTGAAATAGCGATGCGGTTTTTTTTTTATTTTTATTTTACCCTTTTTTTACCGGCGCGGCGCGTGTGATTTGCATTTAGAGAAATTCCGTCGGTGCCCAAGATATATTCGCGTCGTTATCTCACAAAAACACCGTCGCTTTGCATGCAGATGTTCGACCTTCGCGTTTCAGATGTATTTATAAACCGCGGACAAGCTTTATTTTGTGCCGTTTATTATCTTTTTTTATTTTACTTTTATTTCGACGAACGCCTTATCATTATTGATCGCAGAGCAGCTTCGCTACACTAACCAAACATGCAAATAATCCCCCCCCCCCCCAAAAAAAAAAAAAATGGAAAGAAGCTTTTTTAGCAAAAACAAATTTTCAACATAAAAAAAAAAGAAAAAAAGTGATTCGAACTTGGAAATGTTGTCCGCTAGGACCCTTGCTTTTGAAACGAGCTCCACAAAAAACGAGTTTGTCTGGCAACTCGGGTTTGCGTGTATATCTTTGTGCGCATGTTTACTATTTTGAATCCACAGACCGATAACAATATTGATTTCTTCCTTCAAAAACAGGGGAATGTTTTTTTTTGTTTTTTTTTTTTTGGTATCTCATCTCGGGCGCGGCAAATGAATCGATCTTAGTTTTAATGAATCGCTAAACGAAATCGTGCAACGAGGTAGGACACTATAATTTAACGCAAGGATAAGGCTAGATACGGTGCGTTTGTTTCGCCTAAACTGTGTTCGAGAAATCTCTCGCGTCTATCAAAGCCTATCGTAATTTAGAAATAAGGGAGGATTTTTTTTCTTATATTTTAAGCTCATTTCACATTCGTCTGCTTAAAATGCAAAGTAACCGAGAAGAAAAGTTATTAACTTCATCGAATCTTATTTAAATAAAAAAAAAAGAAAAAGAAGAAAAGAAAAACGTACGTTGGGGCGCGAATTCAAGAACTGCCTTTTCTAAATAGTTTATTCTGAGAATAAATAACTGCGACCGGATTAACCACGTCCTGCGTGTTGCGCTCTAACAAATGCCTGCGCGTCTACTTACCCGCAAAACACTCAAAGAGCCAATCTCTGCGATCTGAGAAATCAGCTCAGCGAATGACGAGGCGGAACATCCGTTTACACCTCAAAATGAAGCCTGCGCTGTGGTATTACGAAATGCAAAGCGTCATGCTGGCATTGCGTAATGCCACAGCGCAGACTTCACTTTGAGGTCTAAACAGATGTTCCACCTCATCGTTCGCTGAGCTGATTTCGTAGATCGCAGAGATTGGCTCTTCGTGTGTTTTGCGGGAAAGTAGACACGCAGGCATTTCTTAGAGTGTGGTGTTCTTTTTGTATTAGTGCGTCTTGGAGTGGTGATCATTATGTATGTGTTGTAGCGTTTTGAAGGTGCAGCGATCTAAAGACCATTGTGTTTGTTTTGGGGCACTTAGATAATAATAATAATAAACATATTATTATTGTTTCATCGACGAACCCCACATATCTCCTGCCTTCCCCCTTTCCTTCCAGTGCAAAATAAACAAATAAAGAATATGATTCATGTTGCTAATAATTAGAAACCCCCCCCCCCCCCCAAAAAAAAAAAAAAGAAGAAGAGAATGTTTCGTAATTTAGGAAGAAAACATAGAGACGAAAATTCGCCCTGTCATGGCTTGGAGCAAGGAGGCGCGCAGGACGCCAGAACTCAGTGACAGCATGCCAACCCAGCAACACCGCGCTGAAAACAATAAGATATCTCGGTGCAAATGGACGGACTATTATTTTTAGGTGCCACCAACCACTTTCTCTTTTTCCGTCTCGCTCTCTCTCTCTCTCTCTCTATCTCTCTCTCTCGTTTTACCTCAAGCGAGTCTCCCCCTGGCTGGCTGGAATGTTTTGACTCGCGGATACCGCGCCACGTAGTGTTTTCCACCTTGCTTCGTTTTTGTTCTATATATATTTTTTTTTTCAGTCGTTATTTTTGTTTCGTCTCTGGTCATTTGCAACCCTGCCAACTTTGTCAGTTGGCGGCGCGGCACCTCGAGAATGCATTTCGTGTCGAGACTGCGACGACGCCGTTGTTCCGAAGGATCTGCACCGTGGGCGAACCTGGCCCAATGGCTCGATCGTTTAGTGCGTGCGCTCGGGAGCCGTCGCTCACGCTCCTACTAATATCATCCTACAAAAGAACGGACAGCCGTACGACTGTCCGCAGACATGCTGGAACCGTACATACGCGTCTCCAACACGCGCGAAACCTGCGAGCGTGTACCCACATCGATCTTTCCGATCAAAGCTCGGCGCTCCGACTTTCCCCTCCTCCTCCCCCTCAATTTCGTTCCGTAGAGACCTTTTGCAAAAATCGCTCTCTGCGCGCTGACATCTTTGTCTGTTGGGCTGTGGAACGCCTTCTGAGCATGCGCTGTTCATCGGCTGCGTGATATATCGGACTCTGCGCATACGTCCACAGCTCAGTGACTCAGCATTTTTCGGCCGGGCCCAGTGGCGCTCGTTTATTTTCGTGGGGAAATGGAGGTGACGGCTTGGAAAAAACAAAAAAAAACAAATAGCCATCGAGGAAACACTTTCGATTTACCTCGTCGTGCAATAGGCGTCGGATAAAATGATGCAATGTATAACGAAATCGTGAAAGCAACTATAACGTAATACGCTTAAAGTAACGAGGATAATATAGACAACCTCTCGCAATTAATGGTTACTTCGGAAGCCTAATTGCAAAGCCATCCTTCTTACATTGGACGTCGAAAAAAAAAAAGTCAGTTCAATAACAAGAAGGCGCCCAGACATACGTATACACATATCTCGACGCCATCAGTCCGCGCCCGGGCGCGCAAAAAAAGAAAAAAAAAAGAAGAGAACCGGTCAATGATAAACTCATTAATCTATGCACGAGTTCGCTCGCCTTGGATTCACTCTTAACCTTTAGCGTCCCACATTTTATGTCTATTTCTCGAGTTGGCGGCGGGCGAGCGATTAAAACGCCCTCCTTATCTCGGCTCCTCGTCGCCGCCAACCTTTAGGCGTGCGCAATCAAAAAAAAAAAAGAAAAAGAAGAACTTTGCGAACGGAATCTGGGCTTTAGCGGGGCACTCTGTCTTGGCGCCCGCGGAATGCACGCGTGTGATGCGATCGTCACGTGAATTCGCGACACATTTCTTCGGAATTTTCGAGCCGCGCGGCAACATTTAGCACCTTAAACGAGAAATTCCCTCAGTGATTTTAAAACTTTTTTTTTTTACATGTCGGGATCATTATTTTGGGCGTGCAGGCGCGTGCTCGTATGTATCTCAACCACTGAAGGCGCGGGCATGGAGCGCTTTTGGACCGCTCCAAGGGATGCCGCCGTCACTTTAGTTTACAAGAGGCAGACAGACGGCAGCGCGCGAGAGCGCTCGTGCGGTCTCGTGCTCTGCACGCGCAGAGCTCCTTCGAGTTTGTCGCACGTGCAGAAAGACTAAAGGCCGGTTCAGACTAGAGTGCCTTCATACACACGCGCGCTTTTGCTTGAGTGGTGACATCTCAGCCATTTTTCCGCTCAATCGTTTTTTTTATGCATTTTGAAGTGCGCGCAATCCGGTGTCGCTCAGCTCGAGCGCGTAGCTTTGGCTAATGCATAGACGCCATTTTACCGCCCAAGTCACGCACCGAGTGCGCGAGAACGTCACGCGGTGGCACATTCAGGGCAACAATGGATGTCCTCACCCTGAGACAGACAGACATCTAGGCACCCTAGTTCAGACACTTGCGTTTGAGTGCGTTTGACTGCGTTGCGTCGAGAACCGAAAGCGAGTCACCGGCACATCTGTGGTTCGTATGAAGCGTGGACTCCAATTCAAGGAATCATCATGGCACGCGATACAGGCAGCAGGGATGTCCTGGTTTCTCGCTGCCGCAACGCAGTCAAACGCAACTGTCTGAACCAGGCTTAAGTTCCCTCGATGCATTGCGGAAGCGGTGGCGTATAGTCAAAACCCGACCTACACGTTACTGAAAAAAATTAACCGATTACAATTGCAATTACTTCACTGTAAAAAGTAACCGGTTACAATTGCAATTGCAGCCTCATAAAGTAATCGAAAAATTGCTCTAAAGTAATCGATTACATTCCACGTTACTTTTCATTCAACTTTTTTTATTATTATTTATTTTATTACGGTAGCGTAATTCTAGGAATCTCGCGCTCAGCTGTTCCAAAAAAAAAAGATGAAAAGAAAGCCTTGACCGTTTTTGCTTAAAGCTGAGTGAGTTACGCCCAACACACCCAATCCCTCTGTTAAAAAAAAACGAAAAAAGAATAAAAATAAAAAGAGCTCTGTTACTACTCACATTACATTACTCACAAGAGGCTGGATAAGGTAATTTTGCATGCCCGGACGTTGTCTCCGGTGTACCAAAAAAAAAAAGATACCCAGGAAACGAAGCATATACTGAAGTGGCCTACTAATACTGAGGTATCGAGCTTAGCGGTTTCGGAAAAGAAAAAAGATATTGACCGTTGCCCAGAGGTGAGTGACTCCAGCACATCTAGCCCCCCCCCCCCCCCCGCCCCCCCCCCACACACACACAGAAATAAAAATAGAAATTTGGAAAACTTGTAATGGGTAATTTTGTAATCGACTACAGCAAAAAAAGTCATTCAATTAGAAGAATCGTTACTCCTTAAATGAAGTAATTGTAGCATTACAAAATTACAGTAAAATGTAATCGATTACAAGTAATCCATTACTTGTAACGCGTTACCATACAAGTCTGGTCAAAACTCGCTGGTGAGATCGGTGTACTCCAAAAACAGGGGCGTTCAGTGCGAATATACTTTCTTGCAAGGCTCTTGAGGGAGCCAATCACCGCTGTCTACTTGGGGAAGCCAATCACTGCAATCTACTTTGAGGGGGTCGATCATTAATCATTGGAGGGAAACAATTACTGCAATCTACGTGAAGAAGCCAAACACTGCAGTCCACTTGAGGGACTCAGTCAATGCAATATACTCGATGGAGCCAATCACATTAAACTGCGTGGAGGAGCCAATCACTGTAACCTATTTCAGTGTCCAATCACTGCAATCTACTCAAAAGAGACGATCAATGCAATCTACTTCAGGGAGCCAATCACTGCAGTCTACGGACGGACCGAGTCTTCACAAAGGCCGATGCCGAGACTTCACGAAGGCGGATGCCGAGCCTTCACAAAGCCCGATGCCGAGTCTTCACAAAGGCCGATGCCGAGTCTTCACAAAGGCCGATGCCGAGTCTTCACAAAGGCCGATGCCGAGCCTTCACAAAGGCCGATGCCGAGTCTTCACAAAGGCCGATGCCGAGACTTCACGAAGGCCGATGCCGAGTCTTCACGAAGGCGGATGCCGAGCCTTCACAAAGCCCGATGCCGAGTCTTCACAAAGGCCGATGCCGAGTCTTCACAAAGGCCGATGCCGAGTCTTCACAAAGGCCGATGCCGAGCCTTCACAAAGGCCGATGCCGAGCCTTCACAAAGGCCGATGCCGAGTCTTCACAAAGCCCGATGCCGAGCCTTCACAAAGGCCGATGCCGAGTCTTCACAAAGGCCGATGCCGAGTCTTCACAAAGGCCGATGCCGAGCCTTCACAAAGGCCGATGCCGAGCCTTTACAAAGGCCGATGCCGAGTCTTCACAAAGCCCGATGCCGAGCCTTCACAAAGGCCGATGCCGAGCCTTCACAAAGGCCGATGCCGAGTCTTCACAAAGGCCGATGCCGAGTCTTCACAAAGGCCGATGCCGAGCCTTCACAAAGGCCGATGCCGAGCCTTCACAAAGGCCGATGCCGAGTCTTCACAAAGGCCGATGCCGAGCCTTCACAAAGGCCGATGCCGAGTCTTCACAAAGGCCGATGCCGAATCTTCACAAAGGCCGATGCCGAGCCTTCACAAAGGCCGATGCCGAGTCTTCACAAAGGCCGATGCCGAGCCTTCACAAAGGCCGATGCCGAGCCTTCACAAAGGCCGACGCCGAGTCTTCACAAAGGCCGATGCCGAGTCCTCACAAAGGCCGATGCCGAGTCTTCACAAAGGCCGATGCCGAGCCTTCACAAAGGCCGATGCCGAGTCTTCACAAAGGCCGATGCCGAGTCTTCACAAAGGCCGATGCCGAGCCTTCACAAAGGCCGATGCCGAGTCTTCACAAAGGCCGATGCCGAGTCTTCACAAAGGCCGATGCCGAGTCTTCACAAAGGCCGATGCCGAGCCTTCACAAAGGCCGATGCCGAGCCTTCACAAAGGCCGATGCCGAGTCTTGACAAAGGCCGATGCCGAGCCTTCACAAAGGCCGATGCCGAGTCTTCACAAAGGCCGATGCCGAGCCTTCACAAAGGCCGATACCGAGTCTTCACAAAGGCCGATGCCGAGTCTTCACAAAGGCCGATGCCGCGTCTTCAAAAAGGCCGATGCCGAGCCTTCACAAAGGCCGATGCCGAGCCTTCACAAAGGCCGATGCCGAGTCTTCACAAAGGCCGATGCCGAGCCTTCACAAAGGCCGATGCCGAGTCTTCACAAAGGCCGATGCCGAGCCTTCACAAAGGCCGATGCCGAGTCTTCACAAAGGCCGATGCCGAGTCTTCACAAAGGCCGATGCCGAGCCTTCACAAAGGCCGATGCCGAGCCTTCGCAAAGGCCGATGCAGAGTCTTCACAAAGGCCGATGCCGAGCCTTCGCAAAGGCCGATGCCGAGTCTTCACAAAGGCCGATGCCGAGCCTTCGCAAAGGCCGATGCCGAGTCTTCACAAAGGCCGATGCCGAGTCTTCACAAAGGCCGATGCCGAGTCTTCACAAAGGGCGATGCCGAGTCTTCACAAAGGCCGATGCCGAGTCTTCACAAAGGCCGATGCCGAGTCTTCACAAAGGCCGATGCCGAGTCTTCACAAAGGCCGATGCCGAGCCTTCACAAAGGCCGATGCCGAGTCTTCACAAAGGCCGATGCCGAGTCTTCACAAAGGCCGATGCCGAGCCTTCACAAAGGCCGATGCCGAGCCTTCACAAAGGCCGATGCCGAGTCTTCACAAAGGCCGATGCCGAGTCTTCACAAAGGCCGATGCCGAGTCTTCACAAAGGCCGATGCCGAGCCTTCACAAAGGCCGATGCCGAGCCTTCACAAAGGCCGATGCCGAGTCTACACAGAGGCCGATGCCGAGTCTTCACAAAGGCCGACGCCGAGCCTTCACAAAGGCCGATGCCGAGTCTTCACAAAGGCCGATGCCGAGTCTTCACAAAGGCCGATGCCGAGCCTTCACAAAGACCGATGCCGAGTCTTCGCAAAGGCCGATGCCGAGTCTTCACAAAGGCCGATGCCGAGCCCTCGCAAAGGCCGATGCCGAGTCTTCACAAAGGCCGATGCCGAGCCTTCACAAAGGCCGATGCCGAGTCTCCACAAAGGCCGATGCCGAGTCTTCACAAAGGCCGATGCCGAGTCTTCACGAAGGCCGATGCCGAGTCTTCACGAAGGCGGATGCCGAGCCTTCACAAAGCCCGATGCCGAGTCTTCACAAAGGCCGATGCCGAGTCTTCACAAAGGCCGATGCCGAGTCTTCACAAAGGCCGATGCCGAGACTTCACGAAGGCCGATGCCGAGTCCTCACGAAGGCGGATGCCGAGCCTTCACAAAGCCCGATGCCGAGTCTTCACAAAGGCCGATGCCGAGTCTTCACCAAGGCCGATGCCGAGTCTTCACAAAGGCCAATGCCGAGACTTCACGAAGGCCGATGCCGAGTCTTCACGAAGGCGGACGCCGAGCCTTCACAAAGCCCGATGCCGAGTCTTCACAAAGGCCGATGCCGAGTCTTCACAAAGGCCGATGCCGAGTCTTCACAAAGGCCGATGCCGAGTCTTCACAAAGGCCGATGCCGAGACTTCACGAAGGCCGATGCCGAGTCTTCACGAAGGCGGATGCCGAGCATTCACAAAGCGCGATGCCGAGTCTTCACAAAGGCCGATGCCGAGTCTTCACAAAGGCCGATGCCGAGTCTTCACAAAGGCCGATGCCGAGTCTTCACAAAGGCCGATGCCGAGCCTTCACAAAGGCCGATGCCGAGCCTTCACAAAGGCCGATGCCGAGTCTTCACAAAGGCCGATGCCGAGCCTTCACAAAGGCCGATGCCGAGCCTTCACAAAGGCCAATGCCGAGGAGAAAGACGCGGTAGACTGTAAAATGTCAATACCCCTGGCCGTGCTACGGTAACGATGAAGTAAATAAATGTGCGCAATGCAAGCATGACGCTTTGCACTGCGTAATGCTACAGCGCAGACTTAATTTCGAGGTCTAAACAGATGTTCCGCCTCATCATTCGCTGAGCTGATTTCGTAGATCGCAAAGATTGACTCTTTGAGTGTTTTGCGGGTAAGTAGATGCGCAGTTTTTTCTTAAATAGTGTGACATCTGTTCAATGGGTGCCTGGTTCTCCCGCTGTAGGTGAGAGATTTAGCCAGTGCCGCGGTCTTTTATGAAAGTGCAGCATCACGCAGTAGTGATAAAACGACCACAGGCCGGTATATACGATGCTCTTCCACATCGAAGGGTTGGGGATTTTGAACCTGCTAGGGAACCTTGGGTTTTGCGGCGCGAACTTTCGCTCCGTGTGCTCCGAGTTGCGATGTGTTCACATAGATCCAGATGTGATTTTTTTTTTCATTTTAAATTTGAAGGGATTAAGTTGACGTGTTCTTTTTTTTCTTTTTTTTCACTAAAACAAAAATAAACTATCGTCGGCAAAAAAAAAAAAAAAAAGGAAAACGCAAGCGGGAATCACAGTTGCCAGGTGTGCGACCAGGGAACCCATGAAAGCGAATCAGTCGGCGGTCCCCGTTGAAACTTCCATTAACTATAAATATACCCGCCGAACTAATAAAAGATGGCCGCAACCGGTGGTACTGGCATAATCGAAGGGCGAGCCGCCCCCCCCCCCCCCCAACCCAAAAAACCCTTCATTCTTTTTTTTTTTTAAGTTGTATATTGGCAATTACTTTCTCTTCCCACGGGTCACTCCGAAATAACCAGCCATGAAAAAGAAGGGAAAAAAAAAGACAAGCAAATTTGACAATAAAAAAAAAAGAAAAAAAAGCTTTCAACTCGATCGCTACATCACCTGGCTGGCCCCACCCAAGCGCTTCCTTTAGTAATACCCGAGGGCAGCACCCAAAGGGTTGTGCCGTTTATTGCGGACAATCCGGTTCATATACAGGTGTTCGACTCGGAGAAGAATCGTTACCGCTTAGAATCACTTCGGTTATAATAACTGTCCCGTCACTCGTTCAGTTTTATTATATCGGACTGTTTTTAACCGCTTCTAATGGGACCGAGTCTACAATAAGCGAAGTCCCTTCTGTTCAGATCAAAGCGTATACAGAGTCACGTTATCGTCAACGTATGGCGGAACCGTTTAAAGTTGCACGAACTTACGTGCCTGACCAATGCGCCACGCAAGTGCATTCTACATCTCCGTAAATGTAAATATAAGAAACGACACGAGTCAACGTGTGTACCTTCGTCGCATGCAACCTCTCGTTTCGTGCTTTAATGCGCCAACATGAAATGTTTCGGGTAATCGTAAAGTTTCTGGCAACCGTCACAAAAGGTCTCCCTAAATAGTAAGTGACGTGACTTACATATTTTGAACGTACGTAGGAACGTAGAACTGTGTGTGTTTTACGCATGTGGCGTTTTTTCGACGAATACATTTAAATCTTGACTGTTTCCACAAACGCTTTGAGTTCGCTGTACAATTTCATAATTTAGCAGCATACCCCGCAAATCTGGAGCCCATTTTTTTTACGTTGAATATCAAATTTTTTTTTTCATATTTTTCTATACAAATAGTGTATGTACCACATAGGAAAGTTTCATATATGAAAGTTTTCTGTACGCTACATTCTGCACAAACAACACAACTAACACACGTAGCGACACTATACAGAAAGCAGTACCCTTATGTCGCATTTCAGGAAATTTCGGCTCTACTTCCACACAAAATAATCGCGTGAAGGAGTACGCTTCGACTCTGTAACAACGCACGTAGAGTGATATATAGTACGCGAGACGCCCGGCCTCACTTCGATGCACGTATAACGTTTCCACTAGACGCACTTTCGGCCTTCGCTCCTCCGAGTAATCCATCCGTCTATTTATAGATACCCTGGTTGTACCCTAAGCGGCGGCGGCAAGAATCGGATGCATAATCGGAGGGGAGACGGCCGCTGGCAGTTAAACAGTGTACACGCAAAACCCATTAAGGGTCATCCTTCACTTCGACAATCGTTTAACTGCCTTATATAGGCGTCAGCCTCTTCTCCCCCTTTTTAACTTCGGACATCGTTTCGTGTGCGCGCGTAGAAAAGATAAACGCGAAGATAAAGGCACGGAAAAGAGTAAGCAGAGTGTAAAAATGTGCTCAAACTTAGAGCGGAAGGTATACGCGATAAACAGACGAAGGAACGGGCATGAGTTAAGGCAAATACAAAACAGAGAGATGTCAGTGACTGTAGTCTATAGACCAACTCGTGTCTCTGACGTCACGTCCGCACGATGGCGCTGCTGTCGGCACTGCGCAATCGCAGACGCTTCACATCACGCGATTCGGGTGTCGAACGCGGGCTTGTTTTTATGTGTATGTGCGCGTGTGTGTGTATGTGTTGGTGTTTAGTTGGTTACTAACAAACCGGGTAGCCGGGTGTGCTGAAACGGTTTTCACTGATAGTTTGTATATAGGACCACTCGGAACGTGAGGTATTTCGCGTTTTAAGTGGAGTTTTGTTCGGACCACTTCCCAGCATGCGCCACTTCCCAGCACGAGCAAGACATGGCGGCGGCCAGATGCTTGCAATCGTCTATATATATATACAGGTATACCTATAATTCACTAGGATTGAAACCATTACGTACGGTATGGTCCTGTGTTATCGAACTCTGCACTCGCGAATGCTTCGCAGTATGGACGAAGTAAATATGCGTGGAAGCAATCGTAATTCTTCCGCTTTTTTTTTTTAGTACAATTGAAACATGGGGTTTCTAAAATTCAAATGCTTAAAGAGTTTTTTTTTTTTTCCTAATTTATTTGTTAGAAAAAAAAATGTCTGCCGAAAGGTACACTTTTAATTCTTTGTAATGACATGCAAGAGGTCAAGCTCGAGAGCACAAATAATCTGCGATACATTATTATAGAGCCTCATGTCGGGCTTATCGTGGTGCCAAATAAATGCGCTTTGCCTCACTTCGAAGCTCGCATTGTATTATTTATTATTTTCTTTTATAGAAGTTCTTTTTTGAGTAGAATGTAAAAACATACGTCGCGGATATCTGTTCACAACTAACGGTTCACTAAAGAGAACTTTTAGCGCCGTTTGAGTCTTATTGTGTATTATATTGCATACACCAATCATTTACACGGCACCCAACGATGCTGCAACGTTGCTGCTGGCTGTAGCTCAACAGAGGGCACGAAAAAGAAGAATGATGGGAAGAAAGTTAAAAGAGAGAGAGAGAGAGAGAGAGAGAGAGGGGGGAGGAAAACAATGCGAGGGGAGAGGAGATAGAAAGGCGCGCGTTTGTTTCGCCCGAAACTGTCGGCACCTCGCGGGTGGTTTATTTCGGTTTTTGACGGCTCGGGACAGCTGTAGACACCCCAGCCCTCCCTTACTATAAAACCACTCAAGGGCTGTCTGCACGACATGTCGCCTCTCTCAATGGACCGCGCTGGCATTTTCTTTTTTTTCTTTTTCTCGAGCAACCGCAGGAAGGCGGCAAGACCGGGCGCCTAATCATCAGCTTTCTTGTACGCTGGAGACAGCCTTCAGCTCTCCGTGATAAGGTGTCTCTTTTTCTTCTTCTTCTTCTTCTTCTTCTGTTTCTTTCTGTCTGCACTTGAACTGAGAATGGCAAGGAAGCCCGCCTCGGCCGCGAGTTTCACACGTTTCGATGACGCTTCGGCGTCTCGTGGGCTTCGAGCGTGCTCGCGAAGACGAAGCACGACGGAAGGCGGCGGGCGCGAGCTGCAGGGTCGGCCATCGGAAAGAGGCGCCTTGTGCGTTCTCATCCCTTCAGTGGCCATGCGGCCAGAAAGAGAGGGAGAGGAGGAAATTAGAGGGAATGTGAGAACGGCGAGCTCTTTTTGGAAAGATTAGTGAAAACCTAAAACTGGCTGCCTAGTTTTTCTTTTTTTTTTAATATCGCGCACATCTTACTCAGTGAGGAGACTTCGTGGATCATTTTCTGCCCTCCATTGGGGTTTCAGCAACGAGGACGCCGCTCTACTGCGAATACTCGCCGCTGTGACGTTGTCTGCAAGAGTTCCGGACCATGTATACGCGGGTTGCTGAGTGCGCTGCGGGACGGCGAAAACGATCCGCGAAACGATTTAGCGGACAGCTCGTGAACTCAACGGGGAGAGAGAGAGAACTCGGACGACGCGCGAACATTAAAATCAAATTTCGTGCCAGGTAAAAAAAAAAAAGAATCGCTGCGCTTGAGTTTTTTTTATATATATATATATATATATATTAAGCCGTTTTACTCTTATCACTCGAGGCTGCGTCCAGACATTTACGTCGATTACGTTCACAGCAACCGAGGTGCCCATAACGGCAGAGACGCCGAGGTAACCGTGACTCACCATTGCCTCACGAAGCTGATTTTCGTTGTTGTTGTTGCTTGCCGCGTTGTGTATACGGCGAACATGTGTCCCGGTGACCCTGCCGTTGTTGTTGTCGCTTGCGTCGCTCTCAGCGCAACTGTAGCGCAACAACGCAACTGTCCGAGCTAGAGTCACTCTAGTCTGAAATAACGTCATTGGATCCTGGGAAAGTATACGCCATGCTTCATGTAGGGTCGCCATTTATGTCCATGGAATGAGTGGTGTCTCCTTAATCTCTTCATTCTTGGTAAGGCAATCTAAATTTTAAATTCACTGGTGACTGGGACGTTTCGTGACTACACCGAGATTTGGTTATCCGCACACCGGCGAAACAAGCGCACATCTTCGCAACGCCACCCCACGCGGTGCCGGTGCTTCGCTGCATTGAAAAGTAATTGACCTTTCTTTAAATACGCGAGAACAACGATACAATAGAGTATACTTCAATAAATCCATCACCGCGCGCGTCGCATTCTGGGAACCTGTGCTTCCTCACTGATTCCCACAATGCACAATGCGGCATTATACGCCGCGATGAGGCGCCTCTGGTCTTGGAATGAGTCTACTGTAAGAGATCTCTGGAGCGAAGCGTGACAGAGACGCTTATATCGGCGGCGAGAAACGTTTTTAGTACGATAGTACTCCATGTAGCGGTCTTGGGGCGACTGGTTGCAGAACGACCCTTTCCACGCTTCGCAGAAATTGATGGACCGAAATGGCGATTTTTTTCATGGCAACTATAGGACCGCGATCAGTCAATTACCTTGCTCGGTTTTGTCGTCTCTATGTTAGTATATGTTTGTGTCTGGCTAGCAGCCAGGGAAGGCAATGGCGCTACTTTGTTCGACTGTATATGCTGTGAAACTGTGGCAAACTGTTTGCGTCAGTACAGCTATCGTGTTCGAAATACGCGGTGTCGAGAAAGCAAAGCAGAAGCCAATTCGTCGTGAGTGTTTATAGACTGCACAGCCACAGTAAGTTATCCCCATTGAATATACGTGTTTTGCACCGACGTCACATCAGCCGCCATTCTGGTGGCTTCGCTTCTGAAGGTGTACCTTCTGCACTCCGCACACATATCGCACCCCCGATTTCATTTTTTTGTGGACAGGAACAAACAGAAATGACCAGCAGAATGGCACCATGGCTCCACGTTCAACCCATGTTAACTTCGAAACCACACACACACGCAAATATATATATAAAAAAAAAATTGTTTCAGGTTTTGAGTTCTCGCGTTATGAACGCCCAAAGCGACGAATCTCTAACGTCAGGCATCGTCGCGACGTCTCCCGGGCGTTCCGTCGAAGGGACGCTCGGCGAGACGCTAAAGGCGACCACCCGCGGTTGCGCTCATTCGGCACAATCGCCCCTGAAGCCGAAGACGCTCGATCTTGCGAATCAGGGCCGCCGCTGACAGCTCTTGCCGATTGACCGAGGCAGCCCGAGAAAGAGGAGGGGAGGCTCCCGACGACGAGGCAACACGACACTTCTTCTGTGGACGCGTCGATGATGAACGATGCCCCGCGGGAGGACAGGGCCGCTTCTTTGCCGACGGGATTGTCCCCTGCCTAAAATGGGTCTGTCTCAGTTCATCCGAAGTTTACAGGCCCTTTCCTCGCATACACGTACACCGCGTGAGGCGCCCCCCCCCCCCCCCCCCTGGGCTTTAACAGGTGTGGGTGTAGAACGTCAGGACTACAATACAGTACACATGCAGCGACATCGACTTAAAATAAAGGGGCTGAAATAGCACACACGTTCAACATATTATCTAGTACTGAACAAAAGGAACTTTAAAGACCGACGACCAGTTCGCTCTTTTCCCTTTTCCCCCGCTTCCTCCTCTCCCCCCCTCCCTCTACCCCGTCCACCGTTGCCTCTTTCCTCCTCCCCCATGGTTAGGAGGATCTTCTGCCTCGCAGAATCTCGGGTCTGGTCGCCGGCCTTTTAAGGTGCGTGGGACTCGGACTGAGCCCGCGGTGAAAGGGTACTTCGTTCACCCCTATAAGTTGAGAAGAGCTGTGGGAGACACTTACTTGCCGGACCCATCAGCCGCCTCCCTTTCATCACCTGAAATCTCTGTGCGCAGCGGCATCTGCTGGAGCGCGATCACGTGAGAAAAGATAGCCGTAGTCCAACGAGCACATATAGCTTCCACCGCACTGTGTACTAAACTAACATGTGCATGAAGTGCGTAAATGCAAAAATTTTACCCCGCGTAATGAACCCCCCCCCCCCCCCCCCCCCCCCACCCCAGGTCATTTTTTTGAGAAAGAAAGTGTGTTCATTATGCGAGACTCGGAGGTGAACCGAGTCTATAGACGGTTGATTTCGAACGCTCTACGGCCCCCGGCAGCCAATGGGAGCGAAGGAGCCAAACACCTGGCAGCAGGAGGAGAGCATTCCGACGATGTAGGATGTCACGCGCCTCGCTTCGACGCGCCGCGACTGGCTCACTGAGGCCGTTGTTGCCTTCGCCGTTTGCCTAGATTTCTGCTGAGACGGAGCATAGAGTGCGAGTGTGGCCAGCGCGCATTCCTGGCATAGCCCGGGTGCCGGAGCCGTCGAGCTGGGAATGTGTCGGTGGGGAAGGAAGGCGTCGTCGTCAGCCGACGACGGCATTCGGGCGAAATTCGGGTCGCAGACGGAACGCTCGCAGTCAAAGCGTGTCTGCTCGTCGTCACGACTGTAAGTTGGGGACAGAAGGAGGGGGGGCGCTTTTTGTTGGCTGCTCTTTCGCTGCAAGTAACGGGATTTCGTGAATGGTTCGGTGTCGGGCGGGGAGGCAGACACCGTTGGGCTTCGAACTGGAGCACGACAAATAATGCATTGTCTCCTGCCGGTACTTTTTTTTTTTTTTTTTGTGGTGGTTTGTGGGAAGGGGGTGGGGGGTACACATTGTGTGGACCGGTTTCTGGGTCGGGTTTTTGCACAATAGTGACAGACATCCAGGGAAAACAGATTTTTATAAGCGAAATATCAACTCACAACAGAAGCAACGTTTTTACTGTTGTAATTTTTTTTTTGTAATTTGCGGTTTGTGGCTCTCTGTAACTTGCCCCTTGTGTCCCCCCCTTCCCCCCCCCCCCCCCCCCCCTGTGTCGATCGCCTGGACAAATGTTCTAGGATTAAAAAGAAAAAAAAAGTCTAACAGACTTGGCAGCTAAGGACTACACTACGTACATACAACTAGACTGCTTCTTTTTTTTTTTTTTTTGGCACATAGATGTGTCCAGTGACCCTGTTTCCTTTATTGTTCAAGAAAGAATTTCGAACCATAGACACATAACGGGCGCCGGGGCCAGTGGGTGTCTAGCGAACCAAGCGTTCAATTTTGCTTAAGGCCGACCCACATAGGGCGTAATCTCGACAAATTTACGCGCGTATCAGCGGGCGTAATCACGGGATTTGGCGGGCGCGTTTTTCACAGAAGGGAAGAGGGGAAGGTCGCCAAACCCCACACGACGCTTTTCGTCGACGTCTCCTTGGCGTTTGGTCCAGTGTAGCCCGACTCGCGCCTTTCATGAAAGGAGGCGAAATGTAGATCGGCTGCTATATTATTACGTTCGGCAAGGAGACAGAAATAACTGCATGTTAATAAGCAACCAAAGCCTAAGTTGCTAACACCAGTTTCAAAAATGTTCGTTGCAACCGTCAAGTCGCCGAAAACTCCCGGCAGGAGGACGGCGGCGATCTTTGCTCAAAACCCCTCCTTTTGTAATTCTCTTCACATCGCTCGCAACAACGATGGTATTTTCTTCTGTCTCAGTCGTTCATCGCTCGTTCCAAAGAGATATAGCGATTTCGTACAGTTCGCCGATACACCGGCGAACGCGACAAGCGAGCTCCCATTTCGGCGGCCGAGTCAAGCCAGCCAGCCGACCGCATAGCTAGGCAAGCCGATTCTCGAGCAACTTCCGGCTCTCAACTCGGGAGCTGATTGGCCGGCACCGCGCCGTACGCTTCCGGATACGTCGCGCCGAAATACGCCGATGCGCCGAGATCTGTCTCGGTCGGATCGCCGAATACGCGCGTATTTACGCCGACCGAGGAAGCGCTCGTCTCGACGCCCGCTGTACGTCGGGAGTACGCCCGCCAAAACACCCGCAAATACGTCGCAAATACGCCCTATGTGGTTCGGGCTTTAGCGGGATGAAGAAACGTTCAGGTGCCTCATGTTATTTGTTGTAGTCAAAAAAAAAAAAAAAAAAAAACCACTTGCCGCCTTTGAAAAGCATTGTTCCTCCACATCGTTTCTTACATACAAAAAACAACAAAATAAAAAAAACTTTTACTTTCCCAGCGCGCGATCGATGGAGTCACTGATTAGCATGCGGTGATGATACCACGGTCGCCGACGATGTGAGAACGACGGAAAGCATGGAGAGCGGGCTGACGCTGGACGTTCGAAACACACGCCCCGCCCCTCCCAGTCTGTCAGTGAGCCCAGCACGCGAGCGAAGCACGCGCCATACGCACAAACGCTGGGAACGGCAGGGGCGGGGGAGAAGGAGGATGATGAGGAGGAGGTCTTTCGATGGTCTCGTGAGCGTCGAGTATGCATCTGCACAAACGGGCAAAGCACTGCGGAAGAAAACGAGCGTATATGCTGGAGGTTGCCAGCATTCAAAAGAGATATATGCCTCGCGCACAATTTATTTTCACAATCTTAAGTGAGAAATGCGGCGAGTCTGCTTTCCGCGCACAGCACTCAGGACAGCCAATCTATGCAATCTGCGGAGCCGAGTCGGGTCAATCACGAAGCTGAAAATACGTTAGACTTAAAATGATCCGCTGCGGCGTGACATATGAGGCCAGTACGTGGAACATATATCATCGATCTCGGTGTCGCGCGCAGACTCGCGCGGTACACTCGTTGCGAGTAATAACATTACTCGTAATCGAATAGTTTTTTATAGCAATTTTGTAACCATTTGAATATTTTTTGTGAGGAAGGAGTCGCGAGAGTGTAATTTAATTACGTTTTGGAAGTACTAACACACAGAGCGCGACTCTGTTAGCGCGAACAAGCGATCACCGGTTTTTCCAGTTTTTCTCTTTGAAAGCAAGGGATGTCATCCGAGGTATTGTTGCTACGGAAAGAGCTCATTTAGTTCTATAATGTAAGCTATAAAATTTTGTGTTCGCTAATACTACTTAGAAGTAAAATGCTAAAATGCGCCGATGTCGTGTTCGCGCTAACAGTGTCGCGATGTGTGCTTGGAACCGCTACTATTTTTCCCTCCTCCTCCTCCTCCGAGTGGCGACCCTCTTATTCCTACGAGTTTCTTACCGAGAAATCCTCGAACCAAACCACCGACATTAGGAAAGTTTGCCAAAATCGATATATTAAAAAGATAACTAGTTTGTAGTTCGGTTTGGTTCTATTAATCCGATAACGAACAGTACGACATGACCCGTTCTCAAACCGGCAGAAAAATCTATCCTTTCGCAAATCTGAAGTAATCAGAAAAGTAACTTTTAATTTCTTTGTAGTTCTTTTTTTTTTTTTTTTTTTCAAGTGACGGCTAGCTACTTTTTTTCTCGAGTAATCAAGTAATGTAATTGAATACTTTTACACCTAGAGTAGTTATTTCTAATTCTAATCGATGACCATTTTTTTTTAGTAATGCGTACAAGCTTCACACCGGAGATTTTTATTTTTATGTTTGCGCATATATTGAGTCTAGTCATTGGCTGAGTTCCTTCCGCACGTGTACATTGCAGCGGTTCCTTATCGGGTGCTTTCCGGGTAAGTAGACGCACCGGGTTTCTTGGAGTGTACCTATAGAGTATATAGATGGCTTTCTGCACCGCGCATGCGCAATCAGATGCTTTACATCGGTGGGGGCAAACGTGGGCTTGTTTTGCAAACGGTATGTTGGTGTATATATATATATATATAGTCAACACCGCCTAGAAGACAAGGCCGTATATACTGATGACTTTTTTTTGCGTCACCAGCGAAACCCAACAACGCTGGAGACAGACTGAAAACGAGTGCTGCGTCAGCGCTCGGGTACAGTCGGGTTTGAGCCGAACGTTGACGCAATCGTCGTGTCCAATCCTGTACCCAGCGTTGGCCTTCGCTGATGACGACATCTCTCTCAGCACTGCGGCCGTGTTATCTAGGAGCTGTTGATATAGACATGCGGGGCATGACCCTGCCCCGCGTGCCATCTCATTATTCAAAACCTCTTCATTCAAACTTGCAGACAGTGGAAACGAACACGCGGGTCCCGCTTTGTGTGTTTCTACGAAAGAAACTCCCGGTCATTCAAAATTTGCATTATTCAAACAAAGTTTTGGTCCTCCTCGGGTTCAAATTAACGACATTCATATATATATATATATATATATATATATATATATATATATATATATATATATATATATATATATATATATATATATACGGCAAAAAAAACGTACTTGAGACGGTTGTTAGGAGTTTTATAACATATTATTCGTAAAGTTCGTCGACGTTTCGCCCTGATACGGACCTTTTTCAAGACTTAAAAGAGGCCTGTCTCGGGCCGAAACGTCGACGAAACGTTCGGTCTGTCTCAAACCAAACTTCTTTTTTTTTGAGGGGAGGAGGGGGGGACACTTTGTCTCTATGTGAGAACAGTTTCACGGCGTCCCGGTTGATTTCAGTAAGCCTCGGTCGGCGTGGGAAGCGCGTCTTTGGCTGCCGCACTGAACTCGGCGACGCCCGCAGCAGCGGCGACGGCATTCCTGCACGGAAGCCTTATCGGCGTCGTCCCCCAGCGCAGCCCACGCTCAGACACCGTGTTTACATTCGACTCACGCCGACGGCACTCGATGCACGCGACGAGTCATTCCCTCCGCCGGCCTGTTTGGAATTCCCTGCCGAAAGCCGATATACGTATACAGCCACCTTGAGCGCGTGCAGCCTTCTTCGTCCGCGGCTCTTGTTCTTTATGCCGTTGGAGCTGTTATTTCGTCGTTTTTTTTTCTATAGACTCTGGGATTCTACATATCGCGTGCTGTCGGGCCCGACTAATGTCACCGGATCCTGGGAAAGTATAGCGCCAAGCTACCCGTAAGGTCGCCATTTTGGTTCACGCACGAACCAAAATGGCGACAAAAGGTCGAGGAGAAGCTGATCATTCCATGGAATGATCGGTTTGTTTTGACCTCTCCGTTCTCGGCGAGCAGGTCTAAATTATTTCCGGCGACACGTTGAAATAAAAAAGTTATATTTTCTCGAATCCCTAGATTTCGTTACCCACAGACAGGCGAAACGAGCGCACACACGTCTTCGCACCGACCCCAACACAGCGCGGCGTCGGTGCTCGGCGGTACAGCGAAGAATAATTTTCGGGCCAGGTCGGCTGCATGCGGCCGATGTTCCTCCCAACACGGTGATGCTATGCTGAGCTGCAGGAACGACCTGGCCCTGAAATGCGGAGAAATAATTCGCGAATCCTTCAGCGAGACAACGCGCCCGTGTGCACGAAGCCTTGTCAGTCATGTCGTTCCGGGCCCAGCATAAAGCATCGCCGTGTTGGAGGAGCACTCACCTGACCCTGGCCCCATCTGACTTGTTCCTATTCCCCAAGATCAACTTTCGTCTGAAATGAATGATATTTGTCCCTGTTGATGCTGTAAAGGCAAAGGCGACGGAGCTCATGAATATCGTATCGCACTGCTTTTTTCAGCTATGGAAGATTCGCGCGAAGCGGTGTAGGGACAGGGGAAGGTAGTACATGAAACAATTTTATATATATATATATATATATATATATAGAGTTAACAAAAACTCTGCTGAGTTAACAAAAAAGAAAAACTAACTTAGCAGATTTGTTTTAAAAAAAGTCGTTAAAATCGCACCTATGCGGTTTGTGCAAGTAAGTTATGCAGCCAGGGGGACATAGCATAGGGGGATAATCGTAACGAGCAGTCGGCTAATTAATTAAAATTTGTTAACTTTTTAATTAATTAAAATATACATATGGTTCCAATTAAAAACTTGCTCAGCGTCTCCGAAAACCACTAAATGAACTCTTTTTAGTAATATATAACGCAGGGGCAGCATTTTACCGCTTTCTAAAAAAGCGCTCAATTTGAACAAGTTTCCAGGTTTCGATTTCTTATCGGAGCGCATCTCTGCGCCCGCGGTCCTGCCCCCCAGTGGTCGCGGCGCGAAGCGACCCCCTCTCCTCCCTCGTAGAATGGAGGGAAGTTGGGCGCACTTGTGTTGCGCGTCTCAGCCACCGGGGAGCAGGACCGCGGGTCCAGAGATGCGCTCCGACAAGAAATCGAAACCTGACGCGTCTAAATTGAGCGTTTTTACGGAACGCCGTAATATACTGCCCCTGCGTTATATACTTCTAAAAAGAGTTGATTTAGTGGTTTTCGATGACGCTGAGCAAGTTTCTAATTACAACCCTATGTCTATTTTCATTAATTAAAAAGTTAATTAACAAATTTTAATTAATTGGCGACTGATTGTTACGATTATCCTCCTACACTCTGTCCCCCTGTCCGTATAACTCACCTGCACAAACCGTATTAGTGTAACTTTCACGGATTTTTTTAAACAAATCTGTTAAGTTAAAAAAAAATACCCTGTATATATATTCTTTTAAATATGAGTTGTTTTTTAATAGTACGACCACGTACACTGCTGTTTCGATCGCGCTAAGCAGACGTTTTGTCCGGCTCTTGCTAGCGCATTTCGAGTTGCAGGGTAAAACGCTCGAGCGCGTGTTCGCTCGCAAGTGGCTGCTGGAGATCACGAACGTGAGTGGCGAGGCAAGCCGAGATCACGCAACAAGACAAAAAGGAGTCGCTGCCCGGAGAATCAGGTTCCGTCGGTCACCTATTTTTAAACCCCGTCTCATCAAACGCGCGCAAGGCAAACCGGGAGCTACAGAATAAAGAAAACACGACAAAAGGCCGCAAAACAAGTATGCAGGCATCGCACACTTGAGAATACGACCTCCCCGTGAAGAGCAAAACGACATAAAACAACGAAAAAACAGGAATATTATTATACATGCACACGGGGAGCACACCTGGAACATGTAGTGTGCGCATTTTTTATTCGCTTTTTTGTCCTATTTTTTTAATCGTCCTTAAAAAAAGAGAAAAAAAAGTTGTAAGACATGCATGTAGAACTTACGTGCGGCTGTAATGCAGTTGTGGGAGGCAGTTATATCGCTAGCAACCATCATAAATGCTAATGCCAAAAATAGAAAAAAAAAAAAGATTGGGGGAGAAAACGGGCCAAGAAAAGGTAGTAATGCGAGCTAAATCCCGAAAAGAATAAATTAAAATATAAAAAAGCGAGGTTGTAAAAAAAAATAATAAAGTTTAGACCGAAGTGGAGTAGGTATTATATATACATATAAAAGTGGCGTACACTGGGCAAGGCGAGTCCAAAAGGCGCCTTTGGCTGACTTTACGAGCCTCCAGATTGAGGGATTAAAGAGTCGTAAAAGAAAAACAAGGATTAGCGTGCGCGGGGGGGAGTCACGAATCGTGGCCATTAAAACGGGGCTTTCCCCCTTTCCAAAGTCATTAAATACACGACGAAAAACAAAGAAGAAAGAACTAGGAAACTACAAGGCGTTTGGATTTTTCTCTCACTTTACGATCGCACTTCAGGCGACATGTACTACCCTTGAACGGGGTGCGAAGGGAAAACCCAGGGAACGTGGAGGATTGCACTCACTTTTCTGCGTTTTATGTTTACCTGTTCCTTACTTTTTTTTTTAAGGTTTTTGTTTTTCCACCGTCCTGGTTCTACCTGTACTTCTCTGTCATGTCGTTCGTTGCCCTTGAGGCACATGCCACCCACGTGGTCGTTTGCAGACGCCATTATTCGGGTTTGTCCGAACTGCATTTCGACTCGGAGGGTTGTCACTGCCAGGTACTAGGTACTCGCAGATTAACCCGCCAAATTTTGTGAGATATGGCCCCAAATTAGCCAAAGCCCAAAATATAGATCTTCATGCGGGGTATTTGGAACATTTGCCTGGAGCACTGATGACATAATTATATACATGTATTCACAGAAGAACGCAAAGAGAAGACCAGAAATACGAGTTTCCAGTACCAGTGGCAGTGACAGAGCACGGGTGCGTCACTGCAGTATTTAAACACGACAAAAAAAACTTCAGACGGTAATACTTCATATAAAAATGATGGCGTCTCTGCGACCAACACAATTTATTGGATTTTCCATTAATCCATTTATTGAATTTTTACGCTTGTGGCCCAGATAGTTTCCTTTCCTACTCTGTTGAATTGATCTTTATTTCCTACCTGGCTCAAAACTACTATGCTTAAGGCTTTGAAACCAAGATTTTTGAAATTGTTTGAATTTTGTGTATGAAATAGCCCAATAACAGCCAGATAGCTAACCACCAGATTTTCTTGCCAACAACAAAACTAAGTTGGGCTGTTTATAGACCAACCTGGCAAGCTTGATTTTCGAGGAGTCATATAATGACATACGAATATATTCCAAGTTTTTACTAAGAATCGGACGTCAGGAATAAAATAATTATTTGTTTTTTTGTACAACTATACTCAACAAACAAGAAATAAAAACGGGGATAGCGTGCGTCATATTTGCGGAAAAGGGGTCCGTCAAATGGCGGTAAATATTTCTGTACTAAATTTGAACAGAGTGCGCACCTGTAATTCTATAACGGTGTTTTCCTTAACGAAGCTTGGCCAGCAAAATACTCCAGATCGCAAAAAATCACACCGTCATCAGTGCGAACGAGGGAAAGACGTAACTATAATGTTGTTAACGAACAAAAAAAAAAAAAAACGTGTCCGGAGGGATTTGGCATTTCACTTGCATATAGACCTTTTCATTCCAGTAGTTGCATGACCATCGGGTAGAGGGCGCTGGCACACTCGCCGCCACGAGGTTGCTTCAATTTGGTTGGTTTCGGTTTTAACGTGCACGCGATTGTGTTGCTATATCATGCCGTTTTCGCTTCTTTTGTGATACAAATTTATTTATTGTAGCACTCAGCGAATGGTACTGAGCCACTTGGAGAACCAGGAAGCGGTTTCAAGCCTAAATTACGAGCACATTCACAAACACCAAATAAAATAAATAAGTAAGGAGCAGGACAAGCTCCGCCTCCAGCCGCTCCAGCATGCGCTTGTTGTCCGCCTTCGTGCCTTTGGCTGCGCGTACACCGTGTGGTACGGCAGGTTGGTAGCTCGCGCTCAAGCCAGAGATTCTACTGCTCAACTTGTATTGCAACAAACTACAATGCATGAGCGCTTAGTAAAGAAGCAGGTCGACAGCATGATTAACTATCTCCTGAATCATAAAGAACAGATGAAAGGACAAGTTTATTGCTCGATGTTGTGTTTTTGTACGCCAAGTTTTTATGAACTTCGCACGGGAAACGTCTCCCATAATGACGTAGAGAATATAAAAAAAGTGGTATTGTCTCGGCCTGTTTTATTTGAAAAAAAAAATAACTTAGAAGAATATTTTTATGGACCAAACTAGGCCAACTAGAAAATTTCTTTAACTGAAGTACTCATTAACAACATTTCACAATATTGGCCTTATAAAATGGACTATTCGTTGTATGGGCATTTGCTTACGATGTTTTCAATCTATAAGATAGGTGAAAGCCCCTAAATGTAGTCTGAAATTTATCTTCCGTAAAATCTCCCAAATAAAATCAAAGGGCGCAAAAGAAGTGATATATGAAAAGTTTGGCTAAGTCGAGCGCCAGGAGCTGCGTACGCCATAGACCTATGTAGGAAGCTTTTTACTGATCTGAAATGATGCGCTTTGTAAATTTCGGCGTCGCCAGATACTGAAAGTAAATTCCTATTCGCCGTCGACAACGCTGCACTCGGGCGATTTTCATGCGGACAGGTTCTTTTCGGTGTCACATATTGTGTACCCCAGGCACTCTCAAGTTGTCTGCGACAGTTTCTTACGCGAGGAATCGCAATATTTTGTTGAAATTAAATAATTAAAATTAACTTTGTGGTTATCTTAAGGAAATCATTTAGGCAATTAAAAGGCATGGGACGGTATACAGTTTCTTGGAATTCATACATAAACCGATCAAGCGAATGTTTATATCGCAAAAACGATTAAGAAGGTGAACAGATGTAGGTGATATTGTAAACAAATTGTATGACGTTGACGTACCATTATTCCTAGCAAAAAAAAATCAAATTAAACGTTTGTATTCTATTTTGTCCACGAATTTCCCCCTGTGCCGTAATCAAAAGCAACTGTTCTCGATATGTTATATGTATACAAAACACGATGCCTTCAGGAAACACACGTGGCTATTTATGCTGAGTAATTTTGTCACCTTCCTTGAGATCCTAAATGCGCGATCATATATATACTTACCTTGTTCTTCCTATTGCGAATGTTCCGCCACTATTAGTAAGCAAACCTGAGTTCTCATATGTTTCTGACTTTTGAACCCTCGTGCTGTTTTAGAGTCATACATGTACTCAATGTGCGTGAGCGCTAACGCTGATTCATGTTCCCATATACCCTCTTAACACGTATCCGGCACACCGACGGTCAAAATAGTTAAAACTTGTTACAAAACTAACTGCAGAAGTTGTGCACATAATGTAATGCAATTACGTGGTAAGTACAGGGTGTCAAAAAAGAAAATTTACACGGTCTTTTTTACCGCAAAAATAAACTAGGCATCGCCGAACGCTCATTCTCCGCCCAAAGGTAGAGCTAGAAGTCACAACGAGATGCCAAAGTTTCAGTCCGATCCGATAACTCAATAAAAAGTTATAAGTGATTTTCTGAAAATTGCAATGGGAAAATGGCGGCCGACGGAGTTTTCGAACACATGGGGCTCTATGACACCAGAAACCGAAAACGGGCAAAAATGGGCTCCATTTTCCCATTGAAATTTTCAGAAAATCGCTTATAACTTTTGATTAACTTATCGGATCGGGATGAAACTTTGGCACCTAGTTGTGACCTCTAGCTCTACCTTTGGGCGGAGAGTGAGCGTTCGGCGATGCCTAGTTTATTTTTGCGATAAAAAAGACCGTGTAAATTTTCTTTTGTGACACCCTGTATAAGTATCAGACAACACTTTCCGGAGTAAGATAAAAAACGCGGGGAAACGCGATGAAAAACACGAATTTAACGCATCCGCCGAGGCGCGGAGTAGCGCGGAGGGGAGAGCGGAGCAACAAGTTGAAGCAACCTAATGGCCGCCGCATCACGTGATTCCAAGATGGCAGCGCCCATGTGGCGGAGGGTGAAAAGGTCTATACGCCCGTGTATATCACCAGATGATTCCGGTCAAGAAGTGTGGCAGAACCCATAATTTTTAAATAACAGTTTTCTGATCTAATCTAATCCACAAGTACACCGGATTTTTTTTTTTTTTTTTTTTGTCTTGGTAGGTGTAAAGTATTAGACGCATATAACCGATTTGGCGAGCGACGAAGCAAGCGACGACGACTGGAACCCGCTGTCGCTCGGCCGATCGCGCGACGAGGCAAAACGCATGAAAGCGACGGAAGCAGGCAATAGTGCGTTGAGCGACGTTTTCTAGAAATTAAAAAAAACCGAGCGACGCGACCAGCGACCGTGAAAAATCGCCGTCGCCTACCGCCGATTCTCGTCGCTTCTCGCCGTCGCTCGCTAAATCGCTAAACCGGACCAGGCGGATTTTTTCGGTCGCGCACCAGTCACCTAGCTGTGTTTGGAGATTTGTGTTTGTCCCTTGTTCCCCTTCTCCAGGCACTATTTTCGTCATGCGGTTCAGCCGTAATTGTACGTTGAGTATCGTCATCCGTCGTGATTATTTTTTTCTCGCTGTAAGCAGTGAGCGATAGGCAAGCTGTCAGTTCTGCTTGAAAGTGAAAGCATCGGCCTTTTTCCGTAGAGTTCATTGTTCCGTTTTGTCTCTTACACCCGCTTTGGCCAACTCCTTGTTTTTTTAATCTTATCTGGACGACGAAAGTGCACGGCGGGCGACGTCCACATAAGCGCTTCCAAGTTCCCATGAGGGCTATAAAAAAAAAAAAAAAGAAGAAAAAAAAAAAGAAACAGAGAATTACGACCGAGGCAACTAATTTTGCGGCGTCGGCGTCGAACCGCGACAGGTACTTACAAGCCCCGCAATATATCGGTGGCGGCAGCGAGTTGCGGAAGCTGGCCAGCGCTCCCGCCATCTGTCGGTAATACGAGGAAGTAGGCGGTGTTTCCCACGGTCGTCCCAGTGCCAGTGGGGAAGAAAACGGAAGAAAAATAAAATGCTTCCGTTAGAAAAGCTCGAAACACGCCCCCCCCCCCCCCCCCCCCCCTCCCCTCGTTTTGCCTTCCGACTTCACTGGCTCCGTAGAAATAAAAGGGGCACCGAATAATGTGGTTACTGAGATCGTCTCTTTGTGGTCATGACTCCACGGGCACTGCACATTCTAAAATGGCGCAGTTTTGAGTGATACGCGTTCGATTTTCCCATTAAAAGCTGGATCCAGGATCGCTACACGACCCGTTTTTCTGCGATTCGGCGCAGAAACCAGAGAGCTATGTCGGACTGCCCACGCGGTTATGTTTTAATTTTCATAGTGCGTAGAAGCTTGGCATTATCCTCACTCTGGTTTGTAAAAAAAAATTCCACCAGGCGGCGATACCCAAACTCCTCTCCGCGAATAACCCCAATGCTACTCTTCTCGATTTCGTTATCGTTGTTGCGTTGGTGTCCGTAAGTGCGTGTGTTTTCGGCGACTGACGTGCCCTCGTCTTCTCCCGCAGAGCGCAACTGCTCGGCGCTGGCGTGTCCGACAACGTCGAGCCGATCCTGCCCCGAGGACAGCTACGCCCTTCCTTCGCTCAGTTCGCCCAGAAGCTGCTGCCCCATCAGTCAGGGGTGAGTACACGGTCGAACCTTCTAACGTTGAACCGAAATTAGGAGCCTTTTGTTTTATGCCGTATAATCATAATATTGCCGCGCGCGCAGCTGGCCAAGTAGGCAGCGCGCGCGTGGCCTGACGGTTATCGCGCCCGCCACCCACGCGAAAAGCCATTTGTGACAATATTCTTCCCTTTCATCATCATCATAATCATCGCCATCATCATCGTATTCATCGTCCACGCTATCTATTCGTCCATGATCCGTTCATCGATCCCATAGAGTTATTATAACGTACGCTAGAGGTTCAACTGGCGCTAGTGTGCTGCTGCAAATTGAAGCAGACAGCAACCAGTCCGAAATTGACTTCCGGTAATGCATTTCTATGGGAAAAAGCGAGTGCATTTTCTCCCTGTGCTCGATTATAAGAGCAAATATCACGAATAATTTGTACGTACTAGGCACATTGGAACGTTTCTCAGTCACGCAGACGAAATAACTGGTCAGTTACAGCATTTTTATTTAAAATTCGTGGCATGAAAAACGGTGTTAAAACCGCTTCGTACGTGTATTTATGTGCACTGTCGGACACTGTTAGCGCGAACACGGCGTCGGCGCTTTCCAGCATGGGGGATGTACGTGCTAAAACGAACGAATTACATGTGAAAAACCAAGAGAGACGGCAAGAACTACGTAGTAACACTGGATAAGTAACTCCTTATCATGCAGACGATCAAAATAAATTGAAAGCCACGGAATATACTAGTAGTCAGATATGAAATAAATAAGTACTGCTTTATTCTTTCTGCTCCTGAATATGTGCGAAGATGCCTGTTCTGGGTTCAAATCATCAGCCGCACGCTCCAAATCTTTGCAAATAGGAAGAAGCAGAGAACAGGGGCCTGATGAAAACTGCCCGACATAGGAAATAATAAGAAAACACACCTTTCGTAGCCCATGTACTTTATTTTTTTAACAGATCGTCAAGATGCACGACGGAGTCATTTTCATATAGTGAGTGACAGAACGGGTATATTAGCAATATATAAGCGCCACCGGAATGCTAGCGAACCGTGAACGCACTCTACATTCCTTTCGATTGTTATTTTGCTTAGAATCCTCGCTCATTTTTACGTACCTGCCATGGAACAGAGGTTTGGGCCGGAAATATAGCGAAGTTTAACATCGTTCAGTAGTGAAGAAAAATGCTTTAACTAAAGCAATTACACATTCACCATATCAATAAAGGTACACACTATCCGGTACAACTGAAATAAGAAAAGTTATTCGTGTTATTTTCCGGCGAAGAGACAAAATGCACGCGCGTTTTCTCATAGGAATGAACAGGAGCACCGCAAAAGTGGACTGGTTGCTGTGTGCTTCAATATGCCTCCCGGAAGTCGCATAGACACTAGCGCCAGTTGAACCTCTAGCGTACATTATAATAGGGAGTTTTCGTAGATCGTTTTCGCCGTCCCGCAAGGCCCTCCGCAACCCGCTACGATAGCGGGAACTCCACAGTCAAGGCTATCGGCGCGCAGGCGCAGTAGCAACTTCTTCGCTGCGTAACGCTTAGCGGAGGGGGCAACGCGGTCTACGAAAACTCCCTAATAACTCTATGATCGATCCACCCATCTGAGCGTGGCGTACTTTAGCAGACGCTATGCTCACGGGTGTGATCAGCGTGGGAGCAATAGCAATAGCTGCAATATTACAAGACAAGGCCCCGCGGATGACGTCATCGTTAATGGGCCCCTGACCCGCTTCAAGCAGCGAACGCGCTGAAGCACGAAGAGAGTATACGCTGCAAAGCGGCAGAAGCGTGCGTCCACGGCGTCGCCGCGTGCTTAGCGTCGCGCCGATTCGGAGACGCTGCAAGACAGCTGGCGCAGCTGCGTGGATCCACTAGCAATGACGTTTAGGGGGGAGAAAGAAGTGCAGGCCTTAGTCTTCTAGGTGGGAATCTATCGGCGAGGGTAGCCCGCCGGCACGAGTCGGGAACACGACGCGACGTTCGCGAAGATGACACCAGACCTTCCTCGCACGGAGCACTCGCAAACTTCCTTCCGGCTCTCGTTCCCACGGGCGCCCGGATCGCGCTAAAAGGCGCCAACCGCCGACGGCAAGTGCGTGCCGCAGGTCCCGACACGTGACACCCGTGTGTCCTTCTTCCTTCCCCTCCTCCGCTTCTCGCATTCCCCTCTCTTTCGTCGTCGTCCGTCAACCCCCGTCGCGGTCGTACAACCGAAACTTTGCGCACCATCAGTCCGCTGGAATGAAACGAATATTTGAAAGGTACGCTACTATACTCCGTGTCACCTTATGTTGTACCGCAGCGAAGGCTAGAAGCGCGAAATCATAGCGTTGGCAGCTGCCCTTGGTGTACGAGAGCTTGTGCCGCCGAGATGTGCCCTAGAGCAAGGAGCTCGCGCTTGTAGACTTCCCTGCGGTACAACACAAGGTGAAACAGAGTATAGTATTACGAAGCTTGTAGCGTATCACGTAGCGACGTTTTGAGTGTCTTCGTTTCGTGAAGATATGCTTTTCCGTATTGCAATATTCGGCAGCCCATATCCTTTCGTCTGATATACACGGTCCTAGGACCTTCCAGGTATTAATGTAGGAACCAAGAAACGAGCTGCGTAGTTTATCTTTTTTTTTTTCTTGCCTCATAATAACAATTTTTTAAGGAAAGCTTAAAGGAAGAAAGTTTCCTCCGAGCAATATAACCCTAAGTACAGAGTGTATACCGTGGCTTTCATCAAAAGCATAATCTTACAGCTGCTGGCCACTGCTTGAGCCTCGACGATTTGCCGCAAGTTCTGCACGTTTTCCAAAGTTACAAGCGTTATACGAAGGACAAATGCCAAAAAAAAAAAGAAAAGAGGTAGGCTTATTTGTTTCCCTTCGCAAAAAGCAATACACGAAAAACAGTATACTAAATATATTCTTTCACAAAATGAAAAAAAAAAAAAAAAAGAAGAAAGAACACTTAAAGTTCTGACGATTTTCATCGCGTGTTTCTGAACCTACTTTCACGACTTTGTCTTTAAACCACCGGGCGCTGTGAATATCTGATTCGATCGAGAAGGCTGGCGAGCGAACCCAGCTTTCTGTCATAGCCGCCGTCGATTTCGCTGGAGTCGCCAGTTTTTCCCATAGCTTTCGTTATCCGAAGTATACGCTTTAAATATACATTTCGCGTATAGAACGACTCTCTAGTGACCAAAAAGTCCGCGTTTGCCCTCGCCAACTGTCTGGGCACTGCGATCGCGCGCGGAAACGAGATTCGCATGAGGCGTATGAACTATGAAGCGGCCGCGCCGACAGCAGCAGCGACACCGCAGCAGCGTTGTTACGTCAGATCCTCGCGTTGCTGCATACATTAGGGAGTTTTCGTAGACCGCGTTTCCCCCTCCGCCAAGCCCTCCGCAACGAAGAAGCCGCTACTGCGCCTGCGCGCCCATGGCCTTGGCTGTAGAGTTGCGGGTATCGTAGCGGGTTGCGGTGAGCTTTGCGGGACGACGAAAACGATCCAAGAAAACTCCCTATTTGCTGCTTTAGCGGTGGGGTAGCTTGCGCGTCGGGCCAGTCTGGCAACTATGGTTTACATTATACTAGACACGTATGTTTTGTATATACTATGCATAAACTAAAAATATACTGTAAATCTATACTTCTCGAAATGTGTCGAAACATTGAAAAAAAACAACGTATGTTAGTTATTTTACCAGGGGATTACGTGGAAGTTGGATCGCTTTCAAAAGGACCATTCAGAAGGCGGTCGATCGAGTCCCACCGAAATCACTCGGCGCCTCCACGTAAAATGCGTCGAAAAGAGCAAGAAACAACAGGCCCGCGGGTATAACGAACGCAGGGAAACGAGTCTTTGTCTTGGGTTAACGCAAAAGCCTACGTAACAAAAACAACATAAAAAAAAGGGGGGGGAGGGGGGGGAAGCAATTCCAAAGCTTGCGGCCCGCTTACAACGTCTGCACGGTGGCGTGGCGAACAGCTGTAGCGCACTCGTCGTATCGTTGTTATACATACATAACCCGAAAGAGCGCGGAAAGGCGCGGAATCCCGCGGTGCTGTACCCTCTGTTCCCGTCGAGCAACGGTCTCTTGAGCAGCCCCAGACACAAAAAAACAGACGCGGGGAGTCACTCGTAAAGATGTCCGCCAGTGGAGCGGCAGACGCAGCAGGTGATGCACGCGCACGAGCACGCGAAAGAAGACAGACAAGGCCTGCGTCGCGTGACGTCATCCTTAGTGGAACCCCGACCCGCGCCCCAAACGCAAAACACGCTGAAGTTCAACGAGAGTGAACGCCTTTTAGGAACTAAAGCCTGCGCGCACGCTCCGTGACGTCACTGTAGCCGAAAAGCGACAGTCGGCTGGGAGCCATGGGTTTTGATTGGCTTTGATTGGGTAGCTTTGAATAGTTGGTAGCTTTGAGTGGAAATATTATACGAATGTTCACTTGCCCGTGCGTGAGGACCACGTATAATTTATCCAATTAGTTTTTTTTTTTTTTTTTTTTTTTTTTTTTTAATATTAGAAGATTGCAAAACGACTCTTAAGTTCTACAGTTCGTCTATGAAGTTACGACGACTGAAAACACTCGGTGATAAATATTATCGAATATACACCCTTTCCACAATTGTTTAACTTATTATCCTTTGGAAGACCGAAGCGCTGCTTTGCAACCAGAAATATTTTCATTTGAAACATATTTTTGACGTCCATGCTTACAGCACAACTAGAACATATGTGAAATAGTATTTTACGCCTAGCGCGTTCCAGGTGGTTTCCTGAAAGATAAAATAAAAGTAACAGCACGCTCTCGGCCTCCCACCACAGGTTGGACGGCCACTTTTGTATTTGAAATGTGCTAAAATAAGCGACATCCCTCTAATTAAAAAGTCATTTGTTTTATAAAAAACAAAAATCTAGTTTTAATAGAGTGAAACAAGCAAATGCGCATAAAATGGGTCTGATTGACTACGTGTCAGAAGGCCATCATATAATAAGTGTTACAAAATGTATATTTAGTCTCGCGGGACAACTTCTTTTTTGCCTTTGGTTTTGGTATGTCGGCCTGTAGAAATATCGTGGTTCCTTCACACTTTTTTTTCTTTCTTAAACAACGCTATTTTGAGGAAAACAGACAGTTGCTTTTTGACTGGAACATACGTTGCCTGGCGTCCTTTTTCGATTTGCAGACATTGTTGAGAAGAATATTTATCGACTCCCATGCACAAGTGTCCAACTCTTTGAACTTTGGCAGCGTGTAGTGTCAGGTCCCCGACAATATTGCGTCGATCGCGTAACCGCAAGAATTGGGCGATGTGCTGGGACGGCATAAGCTTGTCCACAACAACTTCAGCATGCATTACCAGACTGACGACCAGTTGTGTTGAAAGGAGCAGCCCCCCTCAATGTAAACCATCTGTCAGATGATGAACCACTGCATGCATCGTGAGGAAGTGTCTTCTCCAAAAACCAGACGTTCTCTGCGGTATTCGCACTCGAATGTTTTCACAGGAAGTGTCCAGCTACGCAGGTCAGAATAGAAGTCTTGGACGGCAGCGCTGCTAAATCATAGTCGGTGATGTCAAATGCAAAAGCTATAGAATAGAAAGCAAAATACTCTGAAGGTGACACGCGTGCTAAAACCAACGAAATATTTCAAAACATCGTGGAACCGGTAACTCGTTCTAAGTACAACTACTATGCCTCCTTGAGAATGCGAAACAATAGCCGAGTTGTTTACTATACTATCGTCCTTCTATGCACACTGACAATTCGGAAGTACAACAGTGTAAACACTCGTGTACTTCAAACAAAAATCTGTCAAACAAACATACCTTCGAATAGGGAGCCTACATGTGTGCTGCGCAGCACACATGAAGGCTCCCTACCTTCGAAGATCTCGCAACTTGAACTACATTCTCCGAAATCGCCTTAATCCGTTAAATACGCTCGTCGGTTAGGAAAAGAGAATCTGAACCTTCGATTCTCCGGCATAAATTTCCCGACACCATAACACATATAAAACATTCATTTTCACATTCGCACACACGAAGGAGTTGGAACCACGACGCGGGACGTTCGTGTGCCGACAGAGGTACGCACTTCGACGAATAGAAGTTAAACGCACAATTCTCTCCGTCCTCTTCGTCCTTTTTTATACATTTAAGCGTATATGTGTCTACCTAGCTATTTCTATCTCTCGCACAGAAGCACAAAACAGAGCTCGTGCACGCACAAATGTACGTGCGAACATAAGAGCTCTACATACACACATGCACGACGGGTGCCGGCGCAGACATTCAAACAGTGTCTCTCTTCACCAAAAGACGGGAAAAAAAAATTACAGGCTCCCCACCCGTTTCTGCAGTAACATTCACGCGAGAACGCGCGCACATTCGGGTGGGACGCAGACATTCCTACACATGCCGCCGTAAACACGCGCGCGTTGCACAAGAGCAGACTGGAGAGAGAGAGAGAGAGAGAGAGAGAGAAAGAGGCGCTTGTGTCAGCAGCCAAGCCATACCAATCCGAAGCCGCCATATCAAACACTCCGGCCGTTGTTTATGTTGAAAGGTCGAAACTGTGTCTGGATGAGCTCTGGCCCAGTTTTCCTTGTTGCCCAAAAGAATCCAGCGCACGACATTGACGATATAGTCACTTTTTTGGGATCCCTATATTCGGGGTCCTTCTGGGTGCATTCTTTATTTAGACCGTGTTTTGCAAACAGTTTTTCTTTTTTCTTTTTTTACCTTACTCAGGTAGGTGATATTTTCAGGTGTTTATTTATAAGAGAAATGTTCGGATATCCTTTTGTGTTTATTTATTTTTCAATATTGATTTATTTCGGTTATCTGTTTCGGACAGACGCAAAAAAAAGGAAAGAAAAAAAAAAGGCAGTGGTTATTGGTAAAAAACTCAAATGAAAAACTAAGATCCTCAAGTCAATAGAGTGGAGAATTTCGACAAAAAAAGTCCTAACCGGAACACAAACTTCCTCAAATCGGTGTTGTTCGGTTTGAACTTATTTTATATTTTTACACTACCAGATGCGTATCCGTGTTCTCCTGTATTTTGCATTTTTCGACAACCGACGGATGTTTATCGGTGTTTTTCGCTCAAAACCTGAAAGTTTACGTCCTAATTAAGAACGCAGTGCACGCGGATGGTGCTCTAGGCAGCGGGAACGTGCGCTGCTTTGCGTTCTGTCGGGCAGCGTCGGAGGACCCCCGAAAGTGCCGCCCGAGAGCACCAGCATGCTTCCTCGTCCTCTCGTCGAACTTTGCGTTAAAAGTTCGGAAAAGTCGAACCTGGTCGTACTCGAAGCTCGGCGCACCTGTGAATCACTTCGCACGCTGTACACACACACACACCGCGGCCAGGACTCTATAGTTCTTCTCTCGGGTATTGGCGACTCCAGCGAAATCGCCGGCACCTAGCGGCTAAAACAGAAAGCTGCGACGGCAGGTTCGCTCGGCGCCAGCCCTCTCGAACGAATCAGATAGTATTCACAGCACCTGGCCGTCTAAAGACGAACCCCCCCCCCCCCCCCAAAGTTAGGTTCGAAAACACACAATGAAAATCGCCACAGCACATCTCAAACAAAACAGCGTCGGAGAGCGTCGTGCGCAGTGACTGCGTCTCAAAGGGACCATGAAACCATTTTACGGCGGAGCTGTTAAGGGCTAGTTTCTCCAGGACCGTGTCCCCCGCAAAGAAATGAAGACACCCAACTCTGGACACCTACCGCCATCTATGAGCGACGGCGGCGAGCCACGCATCTGGTTGCCGCCGTCGCTCATAGATGGCGGCAGCCTTTCCACTCTGGCTTGCCGACTTGCGGCCGGGCATTACTTTCCATTGCACAGCACCGCTGGTCTTTCTTCCTCAACAGAGTGGAAAGACCGAAAGCTTTTTGTTCTTCACCCTGTCCAGCCTATTCTAAGCCTATGAACAACACCTCGTGTTAGTAGAGCATGAGAACGAGTTTTCGTTTACACGCGTGTTGGTTTTTGCGAACCGATGCGTCAAATTCATCCTCGCACAAGATAAGTATTATACGTATTAGCGAAAGACAACCGTTTATAACCTCCAAGAACTTCACAAACGCAGAGCGTCTTAGATGGAATTCGCGTGGCACGTGATGGCGGGCACCTTGATTTCTCCCATGTCCTTCGCCTAAAGGACGCCCGAGTTGCCCGCCGTGTGGGACGTCGGCAATCCGCGTACCTCTCCTCACGTCCAAGCGAAACCGACGACGGCGTGGGCCCAATTGAGACGCAGGCCGCATTGGGACTCGCGCCAGACCAACATGTCACCGCTAGCCGCGACGCTCGAGCGCACGGCCGAAGCACAGCGCTAGGAAGCCTAGAGGTAAGAGTGGGAGCAACTGAAACCGTCGGCAGCGTTTGTAACGGCACACACACGTCCTGCGCGGATTGGTTGCCCTCGCGCATGCGCAGCTTGTACTGGGGTACCTGGAACGCGTCTCCGACAGGCGTCACCGGTGCGTTTATCGTTTAGAGGCAGAAAAACAAATGTGGGGAGGGAAAGAATGTAAGCAAAATCAGCCTTTTAATAATGTACAAATCACGCGAGAAAAAACAACAAAAAAACAAGAGACACGAGAAAGGAAAAAGGTGTTTGATAATTTGCGTGGAAGTTCTTAAGGGATAGGCGCATTATGTGCCGTTTATATGTCATCTTGAGAACGAGGCGCTGGAACGTTTGGTCTTGGAAGTGGACGGGGCTTCGTCCTTTCTCCCTGTAGGAATAACGGACCTGGTGGGGGCGCTGGGTTTTGCTGGCGAGGATAGAAGAATGCAGGAGAATGGGATTACAGTAAGTAAGAGGAGGTTAGAAGATTGGTGAAAATTGTCTAGGGAAAATTGAATGACTTACAACAAGTAACTAGCACAGCTGGGGACGGGCGGGACAAGGGAAAATCGGGACTCCCTCCCGTGTGGCTCCGGCCTAAAGTTTCAACCCTGTCTACCAGTGGGCCCCGAGTAACGCTGACAAGGTTTGGCCAGAGGAAAACTGCCGACTCCCTTCGCCGGGGGCAAAAAGCAAAAGTTAATTTTTTTTTTTTTTTTTTTTTTTTTGCCCGATCCTTTACGGCCTGGTGATAGTTACAAAAAAAAAATGCAGAGGGGGAGGAAATTGGCAATAAAGGGCAAAAGACGACGTCATACTTTTCTTCTTTTTTTTTATGCTGGTGGCGCAAGCCACCGCCTGTTTTAAAGGGGCGAGGCAACAATTTTTGTACTTGGCGCAAATACCCCTTAAAACGGATTTCTGACGTTAATGACCTATGAAACACGCGTTCGTTTTTCACCCCACGCAATAGAAGTCATTAAAAAAAAAGTTAAAGAAAAACGAGCAGCGTTCACGCCCTCAACTCGCAGCCAGAACAAGCGGCCACGTGATCTGGAGTCGATTATATGCCGCCAATGTTGATCATGGCCACGCGCTGGGGTTGGCAAGGCACAGGACACGCGCTGAGTTCCAGACATTGTTATGGCTCGGCTCACTGTCGTCGTTGCAGCGATTGGACACGGGCCACTACCCGAATGCTTCTCGAGCTAGTAATTATTACGAGCCCAAATCAAGTGCCCACGCAATGCTCGGGTCCAATCTATGAACCGCATTCAAATATAGTCACTTGGGAGTACTTCAATCTCCACGTTACGTCGTCAAATTTTGCAAAGGAGAGATTGAATGAAAATGATCGATTTTGTCCTTGAAATTACACCGCAACAAAGGAGTTTCTTGGCCAGTGGCGTTGCGTGCGAGTATCCTCGAGTCCCATTAGTGCCAGTAAGCTCGTGTAAAGTGAAAAACATGCCAATTGAATGTCGTTGCACAGGTCCTTTAAAGGGTACAGCCGTTGGCATCTTCTATGCCGTTCTTCTATGCCGGCTTATTCCGCCCGTGCATCGAAAGTGGTCCCGAAGTGGCCACAGATGACGTCACAAAAGCCATAGTGACATGTTGTCTGATGTCGCAATCCTAGTGGTAGGCCGTAAAAGCTCTGAAAAAAAAAAAAAATAATAAAAGCGAACGCGAGTGTGGTGGTCACTGTCGTCGCAGCGTCTCGATAGAGAGCCTAGATTGTAGAGAGGGTGCAACTCAAACCGTGGGGGAGCGTTCGCAACTTAATGGCAGACGCCTCCTGCGGAGATCGATCGCAAGTGCGCATGCGCGACGTTGTCGCGTGGCAGGCGATCAAGCAGTTGGGAACACACTCGAGTCTAGGCGCCGTGGGCAGCGCAAGAAAGGTGGGCAGCCAAAGAACCGCGCGGTCCCCTCTAAAACCGGGTCGGGACGGACTTGGCCGGCACCCTGACTTGGCACGCTTTCGGACAGCGCGGGCCTCACAAAAGATTGAATTTAGTCCGCAGCCCCTCTTTATGCTTCGTTCTGTAGCTCTTTCTTCGCTGCCGTCAATTGCTTCGCTGAGCACCGCGGTGTCGCGGCGCAGCCATCCACGACCGGGCACTGCCACTATACGTTGCCTCCGAAAGACGGATATGACACGGTATACCCTGCCGTCGTAGAGCCACACGCGCTCCGCAATTTTGGGAGCTCTGGTGGCAATTTCCTCCCGTATACAGTCACTCACAGTGACAGGATGAGAACTGCAGGGAGGTCTTTCGAGTGTTTCGGCTCCAGCGAGAGCCTTCGATGTCGCTACGGCGTCAGTGTGCACGCACCGCCAAAGCAGGACGGGAGGAACTGTAGCGCACCCTGGAGGCGTCCAAGAAACGCCCAGCCGTTCTTATCGTGTCAGTCACAGATGGAGTGTTGGGGTGTGTGAAATGCACCGCAGCTCGGAGGACGTGGAGTGAAAGCTCGCGTTGCGGAACACAGGGATGCAGGGCTCGATCCCCACCACTGCCCGTCTCGATCTGGGTGAACATCGTATACAGGCGTGCTGGTCGTGTATCGATACTTGGAAAAAAAAAAAAAAATTAAAATCAGGTTTTTTTATCTAAATCTGAGTTATTTCATTTAAATCAGATTAATTACTTTTAAATCACTGTAGCTTGCGGAAGAAAGATTTATTGTAAATTTAAAGTACAGTTTAACTAGCAACTTTTTTATTGGTCTAACCCCAGCCGCACTATAGGACAAAAACAGCTAGATCATTATAACTAGCTGAAAAGTATTTTTTTTTTCCGCGTGCTATTTTGTTTATAATTAGGCATTACCTTTCTAGTTTTTGTTTCTTCCTTCCGCGTTCTGATTTGCTCGCAACCGCCACCTTATCTAACTGACGAACGAAGTGGAAGGTAGAAAGAAATCTCGGCGATTTAAATAATGATACAAATCATCTTGATTTTTACCCTCTAGTAATTATGTAGATCATACTGATTTTCATTATCCATCAACACGCGACTCTGACGACACGTCACTGCGGTGCCGCTGCTGTCGGCACGGCGCACCAGAGAGCCCAGATTGAAGAGAGGCGCCATCTCAAACCCTGTCGCAAGTGCGCATGCGCTGCGTTCTCGCGCGGCGAGGAGGACGCAGGAGACGTTCGCAGGCGGCCATCGCTTTCGTCACACCTGCTTGCAGCTCGCGTTGCTAAGTGCGGTCCATAGACCGCGTGACCCCGATCGAGCAGTCTACGGCGCACGCGCAGACGCTATCTGTGGCTTCTGCGCACAGGTGGTGTGGGCAAGCACCGAATTGTTTATATCAACAGGCTGCTGGATTGTAGGCTTCAGGCTATGAAGCGCGGTACTGCACTGGCAAAAATGTATCATATATACATATGTACGCTGGCCAACTCACGCTCATATGTACGCTGGCCAACTCACGCTCATACACGCAACGTAATTACGTTCACTGTTGGGAGCTGTTGCGTTACCAACGGGACAGGGGTAGCGGCAAGAAGGACAGCGACGGATCGGCAAACCCGCGCAGCGCGTCGTGCAAGCCGCTTTCCGTTGTTGTACACTCCCGTTTTTTAAGGGTTTTTTTCGCGGTCACTTTCGAGATTGACGTTGGCGATGGCGTAGCGCTTTTGTCGCTTCTTTCAGCTGCGAAGTTAGACGCTGCCAGTCCGGGATTGATGGATGAGCGGGAAAGGTTTTGGAATCTCTCGCACCGGGTTTTCATTGTTTGCCGGCCTTCCCTTTTCGGGTAGGACGCGAGCGCGGGTGGGCGCGTCGCCAAGCTGCACACGCGTCCAGCGTCAGCTGCGAAGTTCAAGTTCGTCCCCCTCCCCTCATAGGCGAAGAACGTGCGCCCGCCGTGTAGACTCTACGCTCGCACTCCATCCCGCTGATCGTTTGGGAGCTTTCAATTTAACACACCTGTAGCGGTAATTGTCAAGGAGAATCTTTGAGTCAACTAGTGTCAGGGGCGGATCCAGAACTCCGTTTTGGGGGGGGGGGGGGGGGGGGGGGGGGGGGGGGGGGGGGGGGGGGCGGAAAATGTGTAAGGGTACTATTCTCCCATTCTTTCGTATGCACTTGGGGGTCCACCCATGTCAAATTGCCCTCCAAGAAGTGGGAGGAGGGGGGTTGACTTTGTTTGGGGGGGGGGGGGGGAGGGGGGGGGAGGGGGGGGTGCGGCCGCCCCTGTCGCCCCTGTCGCCCCTCCTTTGGATCCGCCACTGACTTCTGTTCGACGAAAAATGGACTTGCCACAAAACACGGGGCTACTTTTCCGACTCTGACATCGTTGTACGTAAGGGCCTTAGTTGTAGGCATACTGGTGGTTTCACACGAAATCTGTGTCCAGTGGTTCCAATATAAATATTATGTGCGAGTCGTTTCCGACATTATGGACATGTGACACGAGTACACCTCGTTCAGTGCGTTTGGTAACGGAACCACATCGTGACATAATGCTCATTGATGTCGCGTCTATCCCAGAATAGTTTACACGAGTTGTGTATCTACTTCAGTATCAAGCAGGTGAAGTTCATACATGTTCCAGTTTCACGTTTGTCAATGTCATACATATTCCAGTGTAACGGATATGAATTTTATACATATGCTAGTTTCACTCATATAAAGTTAATACATATTCCAGTTTCACGTATATGAAGTTCGTAGACATTCTAATTTCACGCATATGAAATGTATGCATGTTCCAGTTTCACTGATATTCCAGTATCACGCGTATAAAGTTCATTGCTCCAATTCCATTCATGAAGGTCATACATGTTCCAGTTCACGCATATAAAATTTTGCATGTTCCAGTTTCACTCATATTCCAGTATCACGCACATAAAGTTCATGCAGGCTCCAGTTTCATTCATGAAGTTCATACATGTTCCAGTTCACGCATATGAAGTTCATGCATGTTCCAGATCACGCTTATGGATTTCGTTCATATTCCAGTGTCATTCATACGCAACCTACATTTTAAGTAATATTTACATGTATAAAGTTCACATAGTATTACTTTAAAAAATTCTACATGTCCAGTGCCGTTTATTTTAACGTCACATCCATTCCGGTATCATTCATATCAAAGCAATTTTTATGCCAATATCATTCACATGAAAGTAATGTATGTTCCAGTACCATTCACATGAAACTGCTATATATTGCATCATTCATATGGCATTGAAGGAGGGGGCATTTTACCTTTTGTAGCATGTTTTGTAGCAGGCGAAATATTGGTTCGAAGGAGCCACTTCAGCGCTACGTCCGTGTCACTTCTTTGTCTGGTCCTCGTCTTTCCGCGGTGTTTTTAATTCCGAAGCCACTAACGGTTTTGGAGCGATCACAGCGCATGTTAGCACGTCACTCGAAAATTAAACGGTGATTGCAGTGCTAAATGAGACTTAATCGTTAATAACGATTGAGGTTCATCTATGGTACTGAAGCATATTACTTATTTCCTTTTTATAATAAGAATAGATAGGACGCAAAAAGAATACAAAGCCTCCCATTTTAGAAATAAGGTTCAGGTATTAAAATGGGTATTAAAAATAGTCGAAAAACGAATCATAGCGAAACACTTTAGTTAAGATAAAGCCTGTCTCGTCCTCCCCCTTTTAAGGTCGGTAGTTTATTTAGCCTGTAAATATACTTTCTCTAAAACGGCGGCAAAAAAATTATTATTATTATTATTATTATTATTACAGTGATGAGAGTGGCAGTTCACCTTTTATGGCACGTTTTGTAGCAGGTAAAATATTGGTTCGGAGGAGCCATATTGGACGCTATTGGAGTAGATGTTAACACCTGTTACCACATCACCTGAAAAAAACGTTTCGCATTTTTGAACATATTACTTATTACCTTGTGTAACAAGAATAGGCGGGGCACAAAAGGAACACAGAGCCTTCTTTTTAGAAATAGGGCTCAGGTCAGAGTAAGTTGAATTTGCAATTTATATTACAAATGGCAAAAAAAAAAAAAAAAAAGATTAATCATTGGGGTAATTCTTTTTTTTCCTTTTACGCTTGGTAGTTTACTTAGGCTGTCGATATAATTTCTGTAAAATGCCAGTAAAAAGCCAACATATCCGTCAACACGTTTATCACCAAAAAAATACGAAGTTTTATGAACCTACCAAGCTCAAGACTCTAATGTCATAAACTGCCGAAACAACCACCCCAATATATATTAAAAAAAAAAAAAAAAAACTACACTTGTGCTTCTAAAGCAACACTAGCCTTGAGTGGCTTTGGAACGAGTTACGATGTCCAAGTTTGCTGCTCTTTCGATCGACCCTCGACTACATTGGACGCTTTGCACGCGCGCAGGATTACAGCCGCTGCCGTGGCTGACCTTCTCTTGTGTTACCGAGATACCGAGCCACCTTTCACGGCAAGTATTCCAGTAACATTCGTGTGAAAGTCTTCCAACAAATTAGGCGAAAGTAATCCGGTATCGTGCAAGTAAACAGCACTATCTGCAGTATCGCTCGTATATGACGACATAATCCGTTCCAATGCGTGCTTCAGCGAGAGTCCTGCCGATTCTCGTATCGATGATAAGTGAATTGCGGCCACGTTCGAAACCGACTGATAAGGGAGCATACTCCGAACTGCGAACACAATTTCCGGGCGCCGTCGTTTCGCCGTTGGCGTCCGCTTGATCTTTGAACCTCGCTCAGCCGGGTTCGTGACTGCTTTCTTATTGGAAAGCTATATATTGCTCGATTTCAGCCCACACTTTGGTTATTATGACTCGATGCCGACACCACCGGTGCGGGAATAAGGTATGTTAGTATCGGCACCAGCGTGTATAATAACCCAAACGATGGCGACATGCCACTTTGATCGAGAAACGGAGGGGCTGGAGGGGCGGTCACTCTGTCCCCTCTCACGCCCATTTGTCCATTGACACTTTGTGGAATCACTAAATAATAGATGAATTGTTGATTCTTATTAAAGAGAAACTATTTTCCTGCATGGAATTATTTTCAGCGGCGGGTTGGGGGTAGGGGGGGATAACTAATTCCCGACTTCCATATACCACCGCGTAGTACACACTCAATACATCCAGATCACGTAGAGAGAGAGAGAGACTGTAATGTAAGAGAGGGAAAGGGGGGGGAGAGGGTGTGCTCGTGTTCGAAGAGCCATGCCCTGTAAGGAAGTGATCAGAGAGCAACGGGGAACGGAAATGCGCGCGGTCATACCTCGGCTCGCGGGCAGCTGTGGGAAAGAAACGGCTTTCAGGGCCGTTTACCTGTCGCCCTCTCCCCCCGGTAATCTCTCCCCCTCCCTCGTCGCCGCGCACTTCTCTCCGCTGCTTCCGGGGGGAACTAGTTCCTTAGGTGAGGACCGAACCACGTTCTATTCATCCCTAAGCTGACAGTGCGGTAGGAGCTAGGCGCTCGTCGAACCATTCAACTACCTCCCTTTCATCACCTGACCGTACTCTCTGCGGCGCCCGGGTACGGGACGATCACGTCGTGACTTGCGTGTCGACTTGGGGATAAATTGAACGTACAGTACACCCATGAGCGATACGAAGGTGAACAGCCCTTCTTCTTGTGTTTGACGCTCCTGCAAGTTTTGAAACAAGCTCTGTTCCAGAAGAGGGCTAGAACGCAAAGTTCAGACCCCAAGCCACGTACCATTTGAGACGTTGAGAGTTAATATAGCTTTCGGGAGCCGTAAAACAGGCAAGAAAGCAGGAGGTGTTCACCTTCATATTGCCGGAGGGTGTACACCCTTTTCACCTACAATCTGACAGTGCGGTGCAAACTACGGGCCCGTTGGTACCAGCCGTGCGTCTATTTCTCGTCACGTGATCACGTTCCCAGCCATACACCAGGGTTGTACGTACGGTACACTCGTTACAAGTAACCAAATGACTCGTGATCGACTACTTTCTGGAAGTATACTAAAATTACCTTTTTTGTTTTCTTCCCGTTCATTAATGGCGCGCTTTATTTCTACAAGTTTTCTACCCGGGGGAATCTTCGAATGAAGTCTCTGACGGGATGATGGTCTACCAAAATCGGTGCATTGAGAAGACGAGGAGTTCGTAATTCAGCGATTGTAATTTAATAACGGACAGTACGAAACCGCAAAAAAATGTGTCATCTTAAAAATTCTAAAGTAATCGGCAAAGTAACGACGAATTACTTTTTCTGTCGATTAATTAATCGATAATAAACGATTAATCAAGCGGGTTCGCGCGATGGAAGGGGAGGGGGGCGATCGATTGGTCGGTCGAGAGCGTAGCTCGCACCGCACTGTCAGCTGCGGGGTTAAGCGGAGTACAGGCGGTACACGGCTAACGGCTCTAATCCCAACATCGCTCCAGTTTACAGACGCCGGTGTGGGAGGAGGAGGGGCGGAAACCTCCGACGGCACGGCGACGACCTTGTAGATACCGCAGCAGAAGACGGAACCGAACGCTTTTTTTTTTTTCAAGGCCGCCGAGACCGTTGTACCGCGAGGTCCCTCTACCGGTCTAGCGAAGCCTAGTCAGCCTCTATCTAGGTCACCGACGCCGGTAAAGATGTCCGCTTGTGTACGGCTGCGGGCCCTTATCGAAAACGCTTGTACGGTAGTGGAAAAATAAGTAAATAAAGAACTGGATTGCATGTTGTGTTTTGGTTTACGCAACTGAGCTCAAGAAACAGGCTCTGGCAGGTCGGAATATTTATGCGAGTGTTGGATGAGCGTAAAATCGCCTTCCGGTGCGACAAATGATCACCGGTCTGAAGTTGGTCTCTTTTGACTCGGCTGAGCCGGTCGAACACGAAGGCAAGTGCGCGCAACGCTTTCGGGCTTTGTCACATGGCGATAACGGCCTTTTGGAGGAGCTCAGCAGTCAGCGAGCAAATGACAACATGAAGTCTTGGGAGTTGAGCTTCGTACCTTGCTTTGTTCTGTGGCCCAGGTGCGCGTGCTTGCCGAATGACTGCCTGTGGCCGGACTGCCCGCCGGACACCGTGCGGCGCCTGGTGAAGAAGGGCAACCGGCAGCCCGGGTCATGCTGCGATGCCTACGAGTGCATCCCGGGTGAGTTCTTCTTTTTTTCTTTTTTTTTCCCTTCGATCTTGCCTAAGGAAACGCGAGAAGGTTCAACAAGAGGAAAAGGGGGGTCGCTTTATTGTCCAGCTTCTCTTGCCCGCAGAGCTCGGTGTTTACCCAACAGAAGACCTCTGGACTAGATTTTTTTATGAGGTCATCTACAGGGTAATTCAAGGAGACGCTAGGCTCTTTAAATCGACCGCAAAATTCGGTTTCTTAACCTATCGCGCTACGACTTTGTGCAGCGTTGCCCACAGATGTGCATTTTTTTTTTTTTTTGTGAAATTTGCAAAGAGCGAACTTACCTGAGGAAAAAGTAAAGAACGAAAAAGGCTGAGCTCCTGTGGAAATGCAGCGAAGCCATCGGTCCTCAAACAACACGGCGCCGTTTCGCATGGGAGACAAGAGATGGCGCAAGCGGTCGCGACGCCAACTGCCGCCAACGAACGAGGAGACGACGCCGAGAGCCGGCGTCTTCAGCAGACAAGGAACTGCAGTTCCTTGTTATTACCGCGCCTGTTTTTGTTACTGCGACTGTCACCGCTTGCGGAACGCGCGCCGCTTTTGAGTAGAAAGAATCGTCTGCTAAAGACGCCGGCTCTCGGTGCCGTATGCTCGTTCGTTGGCGGCGTTCGTTGCGCCATCTCTTGTCTCCCGTGCGAAACGGCGCCGTGTTGTTTGAAGACCGGTGGCGTCGCTGCATTTCCGTAGGAGCTAAGCCTTTTCTTCGCTTTTTCCTCAGATAAGTTCGCTCTTTGCAAATTTTACACAAAAAATGCACCATCTGTGGGCAACGCTGCACAAAGTCGTAGCGCGATAGGTTAAGAAACCGAATTTTGCGATCGATTTAAAGAGCCTGGCGTCTAATCACCCTGTATAGTCGGTTAAGAATAAAGTTGAAGCTCCCCCCCCCCCCCCCCCCCACATTGGAGGGGAGGCGACCTCATTGCCAGCGTTCCCTCTCCTCTTAATTTGTCATCGACTATACCTAGATCGAGCCAAGACCACCTATACGCTAAGTCATTAATTATTGCACTCATTCCACACACCTTGAAAATTTTAACGCGGTAGCATTTAGTAGCTCGTGTCGCAAAAACATCTGGCGTCGGTGGAACCAAAAAATCCCATAATGCAACGTGCGGTGCCACTTGTGACGTCACGCGTGGGTGTGACGCCATTACCTTATCGAACGGCTAAATGTTCTCTGAATGGACAACCAGTCGTTCGTTTCTATAGTCTGAATTGTTATATGTACCAGTTCACTGTAGTTTAGCGCTTTTAATATGGACTCTCCTTTTACTTTCTTGTTCCCTTTCTGGTGTAGATAATGCATTTTTGTTCTCAATGGCTGCTCCTTCCTGTCACAAAGCGCGTACAATTGTACACGTGACGGGAAATCATGTCGGAAGAAAAACTTGGCCGTCTCGACAACAAACACCACTTCAGCTTGCGACGATTGCTGGCAATATAGCAATAACTGATAACAATTACCCGTGTATAGGGCAGAGATAGAGTAGCGGAAAGAAATAACGAGCGAGGACGATTTTTCTTTTCTCAATGGCAGCGCCATGCATGTTCGCTTGGTGCGCCTACACAAGCACGCAGCTCCGACTTCTCACCGCTACGGTAGCGCTGCGTCTGTCGCCACGGCGCATGCGCGGTGCTCACACCTGGTGTGCGCAAGCGCGCGGATCGCACAGAAAGAGTGATGTCCTGCACCCGTACACCAAAGAGCTTGGTCAACTGCGGCCGAAAGTTCAGAGCATGATTATAGCAGGCGCCAAATGCTGCCGATTCGACCAAACGTTCGGCAAACAAGTAGGGACGCTAATGGTACGTGCAGACACTCTCGTATACCTGTTTGCCGTCTTAGCGAACGGGAAAGAACTCGCGGTGTAGAAGGAAACGATCGGGCAAGCCGCGACTGTTGACGCTATTTGGGGTAACTAAGTGGTGGTGTGGTCCGTAATAGCGCGTAATAAGAGGAGGCGCGGTTTGCGCGTGTGCCAGACATCACCTAGATGGAAAGGCCCGGCGCATGACGTCATCGTTAGTGGACCCCGACCGTTCCCACAAGCGGCAAACACGCCGGAGCTCGACGCAAAGCGGCATACGCGTCCGTCTTGGGCTTGACCGCGTGCTGGCGCCGCGCTCGTTGTAACACGCTGCACGCCTGGATCCACTTGTGATGACGTAGGAGGGTTTGGGGGGGGGGGGGTGAAAGGTGCCGGGCCTTGTCTTATAAGCCAAAGCGTGGCTTGTCAACTTTGCCAAGCAATTACGGGTCGGCAGGTGTCTCCCCTTTTCTGCGCGTGTCGTTTACAACGTATCCCGTCGCTGTGTGTGTGTGTGGTCTCGAGGAAAAAGAAACATGATACAATCAGATTAATTTGAATACCTATTGCATTCACGATTTTGGGAGAGGGGGGGGAGAGAGAGAAAAAAGAACAGCGTTCAGTTAAACAGGGAAATAGGTGGTGTCGGGTAGACCTGTTTTGGCACGTGTTAGGGGAAAAAAGGGGGGGGGGGGGGTCGAGGGATCAATATGTCGAATTTGTTTTATGAATCTCGATGCCTCGGGAAGACATTTTGTACTGACATGGTGCGTTGTCATCATCGGTTTATTTTGTCTGCTCATGAACAGCGAAATTGCCTTAATTATGATGCGCAGAAAAGTATTACGCATTCCAACATGTCGATGCCCGTTTAATGATGTTGTTATACCGTATGATTTTTGTGGGTTATAAAAACTAGCTAAGATTATGTATTTAACCTAAGTGGTAACAGTAAAACTCAATAACAAAAAAATCTAAATCAAGAACTAACACGAAATTCGCGGCAAATTTCTTGTTTAGGATATTCAGTAAGTAGTTTAGTATTAGGCCAGAGAAGACCTAAACATTTGAAAATGCCTGAGTTAATGAGTTCGATACTGGTTCTGCTAAAGGTGTTATAAAATGTTGTATGCGGTTCATAAATTAATTAATATATATATATATATATATATATATGGGTGGTTTCATCTCAAATCGGGCAGGCTAAGAGGGTCTAATTTTTAATTTTGACAAAAAACATATATCATATATGTTGTGGGGGCATTTCTCAAATGAAGGCGGGCGCAAACCCCATGTTCCCAGATTTTCTGTTCTCGAGTTACGAAGCGTAGCAAAGCCGCAGTGGCTAAACTAGTGTTTTTGCCCGCCATAGCAGGTCGCGTGGTAGACTCCCTCTGCTGGCGCTAATTTGCTTCCTTCACCCTTTTAACCTTTTTCCCTCATTTAATAGGTACTATACGAATACCGTGATGTATTCAAATATTTTTAGGAATTTTGTTTTTCTGAATAAAATCTCAAACTCGTCGTTTAGGTCGAGTTTTGGTCAAATTTGACATTTCTTATGTCTCACAACGTTTACGTGAAGGTGGCGGAGCGACTAGTCTACATATCATAATGGTATTATGATATTTATAATGGGCTTGTTTTGGTCTTTCTTTAGTGCTAAAGAAAGAAAATTTACCTGAAGTACAGACAAAGGCGGAGCGGCGAGTCTACAGATCATAATGGTATTATGATATCTATTGAGGAGTTTCAGCGACGGTGTCACCGCCCTGGCGGCCGGTCGCCGAAAGAGAACGAGGGGGATAGGTTCGCTGGGCGTTGGCTTTGTGTAAATGCGTTGGCCGCGAACGTAGGCTTATAAACTTCGGTAGCAAGAATATTACGCGGCTCTAGTGTTCCGGTACGAGCAACAGAGGTGACACGATCTGCTACGACTAGCTACGACCACCCGCTTCAGCGATGCAGGCGTCGAAGGAGCGCAACCTGTGTACTACGCAGTCAGTCGCCGTCGCTCGACGCAGGTCGTTTGGCATTCAGGGCTTTCCGCCCCGGGTTCTTCGCTTGTACTTGGAACCGAGTATTATTTCCTGTGCTTGTGTATGTGCTCAGTGGCTGGATATGGACCTCATAGAGCAGTTCTTCAGACTCAACAGCGACTCAAATCAAAGTTGAAGGGCGGAGGGGCTTGCAGCAACGCTTTCGGTTGGTGCACGGGTGCGACGACTACACGGATAAATTTTAAGGTTGCTGCTAGCAAGGTGGGCCATAGTCGCTTTATGTTGACACGATTTTGAGTGTAAGTACTCCGTGCAAAGGCGAATCTATCGCGTTTCTAATCCACCTTTGTTTTGGTTGTTTTTAGCACGAACGACCGACTGCTAAGCAAATGCTTCTGTACGGATCACGGAGTGAATGTCTTCGGCCTTACATTGCGGAACGCCCAATAAAAAGTCATATTCGTTCAGCGAGAAAACTTCCCTTTCGATTGACTTTCTTTGATTGATAATTTCTCCCGTACTTAAGTGCTTTAATCAACACGATCGATTAAGTTTGTTTCCCTAATTAGGACATTTTTGTGCCACATGCGGCACTAATGCTTGGCACGATGTATGCCACTGGTGGTATTGTGAATCGGTTTACTTCCAAAGCTAACAGTGTGACAGGTGGGACCATTCAATTTGCTAAAAATGTGATATGGGAATTTCGTTGCATAACTAGCGTTTTACGTTTAAGATTGATAAGAAACATGCTCATGTGATGATGCATGTCTACAGCATAAGCTTTGCAGATCCAGAGTGGATGTGCTATAGGCTACAGCCTCAAGATTTTTAATCGACCAAATTGGTGATTACACGGCAATAAATATTGTGGTGGAAAACTGCCCATTGACTCGGTAAGTTTTGATTGTGACCATGGTGTGCTGTTGGCAAATTAGGTAATGGCACACCTTTTCCCTGACCATCTGGCTTCAAGGGACATTGCATCTAGATGTGCTTAAATATCTTTATTTCAAGGTTCAGTGGACCCCTCTGCATCATTACAGGAAGGCAGTCTAAAGCCACAACAAACAGCAGCAGTGAATATACAATGCATAATAAGAGGCACCAGTGTGCCAATTTGAGCATAAAAATGTTTTTGTTTTGTTTAGATAGTTTGCATTTGGTGTATAATCCGCAGGGCCCGATTTCCGTGCCCAGTGCTTAGTCTGCCAAGCTGGTGCGTAGCGTCTTCGTGCTTTTTTTCCTGGGTGGCGTTTTCTTCAGAAGTTCTTCGGCGAACGCTATTGAGCCTGAAGAACTGCTCTTGAGGCCCATATCCAGCCACTGAGCACACACAAGCACAGAAAATAACACTCGGTGTCAAGTACAAACGAAGCACCTGGGCGGAAAGCCGTGAATGCAAAACGAGCAGCGTCGGGTGACGGCGACTGACTGCGTTGCGCCCCTTCGACGCCTGCATCGCTGCGGTGGGTGGTCAAGATATGTGTGGAAGTGTTCGACGACGTGGACTCTCTCACGTTGGTGCAGTTGGCATCAAGAAAGGTACATATCAACAACGTTGCGTGTTTGAGGCTGAAACTATGACGTATACTTATGTAAACCTAAATTTATCGGTCTGCGGCTACAAACATTTTCGTTGACGCTGCTTAGATGGTGTAAGCGTTCAGGCCTCGCATTAAATGGTGTTGCAAACTCTTCGGTTGTGTATGAAAACCTATTTTTGCCCTAATAAAAGACATTTTCAAAAGGACACGTGTCTTCTGCTGATACATATCTTCCAATTTACAATGCAGAGGCAAACAGAAAATCAACTGCGTACATCTACCACTTAGCATAAGCACCTTTTGCCATTCATTCTTGAGCGCACTCAAATATCAGCTTAGGTTGCTCTTGTTTCAGAAGCTTTGCCCTGTTCTGTAAAAAGAAAACAGTTAAAAAAGCTTTACCTTCGTTCTCCTTCTCGCATCTAATACAGGCTTGTTTGTCAGCAGATCACACACAGCAGATATCAACGTGGCACATACAACTCGAATGACCGATGAGACTATTGCTATTACAGTAAAGCTTTCCACAAGAGCCAAAACGAGGCTTGTAGGGGTACACAAGCACATCGAAATGAGATTGGCGCTTCCGGGGCTTGTTTACATTATGCGTAAAAACAGGACGATCATCGGCGGCGCCCAGCTGATCGCAATATAACACCAAGGATACCGATGTTTCGATACATAGAACGCAGGATAAAGACCTCAGTCGTCCCTTGTATGCTGTAGTTGTCATACTTTCCATCCAACCGCTTTTTAGCACAATTCATTTCATTTTATTACCTCAAAGGCACTCGACTTGCGAGCGCATTGCATGAGGGGGGAAATTCATAATATACAATTAGAACTTCAAAACAGTATTTTCGCGTATATACTATTTACATCTTAGAATAATACGCACAAAAATGCACTGGGGAAAGCGTGCACACAAAAGAGCAGGAAAAAGAACACATACATGATATAACATTGCTATTTCATATATTGCGACATAATTGAATGGGTGTAAACAAAGATTAACGCAAAAAAGATCAAGATGAAAATGCACAAATATACAACAGCGTGCAAGGCAAATAAATATCAAGGTAGAGACCGCTTACTAACTGCTCATTCCAATGTACTGTTCACATTTTAATTTATATGCTGCTAGGTTAGTCTCCGATACCACTTCGTATGGCATATCGTTCCAATCTCTAATGCACATGACAACAGGCGACGAGGAAAATAATAGTGTGCGTGATTTGGGCGTCTGAATCTTGAGTTGGTGATCCGTTCTGGGTGATATATAGGAGGGCGATTTGCAGTAGGTTCGCCTAAAAGTTGATGCGCTAACCGAATAACCGAAGAGTTCTTAATGCGAGGCACGATGTAGTGTGATGCGAGGCCTGAATGGTTACATCATCTAAGCAACGTCAACGAAAATGTTTGTAGCCGCACACCGATAAGTTTAGTTTTAGATAAAGTACGCCTAATAGTTTCAACGCGCGAACATTGTTGATATGTACCTTTCTTTACACCCGCATACATTCGGTTCAACTTGATGAGCGTGAGAGCTCACGTCGAACACTTGCACACATATCTTGACTATGGCAAGATTTCTTGCCTTCGACTGGCTTAAACACTTCATCTGCAGCATCACGGTAGGTCTTGGTTGAACGATGATCGTCTCGCACACGGCAACAAACAGAGAACGACACGCTTTGTTTTATTCATACGCTATACCGGTCTACGGGCGTCGCAAGTCTATCCCCCTCTTGTCCGCCATGTTGGATCGATAATGGGCTTGTTTTGGTCTTTCTATAGTGCTAAAGAAAGAAAATTTACCTGAAGTACAGACAAAGGCGGAGCGGCGAGTCTACAGATCATAATGGTATTATGATATCTATAATGGGCTTGTAGAGCTAAAGAAAAATGTCTATAGAGCTAAAGGTGGCAGGTTCGAATCCCCGCCGAGGTGCCCGCAATCTGACCGAGTCTTATTGCGGAGAAGGCAACCGAGCCTTTGGTTACGCGTCAAAAGATCCCCGGGTTGCCGAAATGAATCCTCGGCCCTCCGCTGGGGCATGCCAGATGCCCTTCGTTGTTTTGTCACGTGAAAACCCCTAAAATTTGATTGGATTGTTGCTGTATCGTAGAGTTGGCGTGTTTCTTTGTTCCCCGGCAGCCGGCAGCGGCGACGGCGTGTGCCGGGTGGGCAAGGAGACGTACAAGACGAACGAGACGTGGCAGACCAAGTGCAGCAGCTGCTCGTGCCGCAACGGGGTGGCCAACTGCAACGACCACCCGTGCAAGGGCGTCGACGTCCACTGCTCCTGGCTCCACAAGCCGGACGGGGACTGCTGCCCGGTCTGCCTCGGTGAGCGACTCCGCCCACCTGCGCGTTCTCACTGTCCAAACGCCAGCCGCGAAAATCGCGCCAACGTCGCCGAAAACCCTTTCGCCGCTTTAAAAGCAATTCCCTGTACTTGGCCGTTCCTGCAAAGGTTGCACGCAGTTAAAGGGATACTACAACGAAATTTTGGCGCTTATCTTTTGGTCTGTACGTGTTCAAAGGAGCAGCATCACATCGGACACACCAATATCTTGTTAAAAAATACACGGAAAGGAATTTTAAAACGAATTAAACGATGAGCAAAGAGCACCTGGTGGGTGTCGCTAACGCCTCGTTTGTAATGCCCGTCTAGGAACCTTGACAGGTAGTGACGGTAACTGTCTCGCCTAGAACTATGCATGCTTTGAACCTGACGTCATCCCGACAGCTCTACGGCAAGCACAAGAGAAGAATGGAGGGAGGAACTCCCCACTCAACGGGACTCTCTTTTGCGTATCCCCAAACGTCGCAATTCTCCCTATACAAGATTATAGAAGATTTACCCGTCACTCAAAATTCACACGGAAGCAGCTTTGCGGTTATTTGCGGGTGGCTCGATCGCTGGCGTGCTTCGACCGCTTCGGTGGCTGGAACGGCTGCGGCGAGGCTGACGACGTCAGTCTCGCCTCAGCTTTGCTCATCTTGAGACAAACTACGTCACGATTGCGCCGGATGTGACGTGCCCTCTGCTGGCTGTTCTCCGAGCGCTTGCCAGAGTGGGCCGTTTATAACGAAAAATATAGCCACCAGGCTTAAAATACAAACGTGCGATTGTCATTTACGGATATTGTGGATCATATTCAGCCTATTTCTGAACACGACGGGTATATTTCAAATTTCGTTGAAGTATCTCTTTAAAGCGACACTGGCAGGGTATTTATGGTGGCCAAGGTTTTTATTTCTACATGACGTATGAGAGCCCAACTACCCGGAGCAGAATTTGCGTCTCGAAATTTGCTTTCTTTCCACCCGAAAACCACGGATCGAGAACTGGCTGGTTTGAGTCGCGCTCACTCTCTTCTCCGTGGTCACGTGCCGTTTTCTGTGGTTTAGACACAACTACCGAAGGTAATTAAAGTCATGGGCCATCGGAGGCACACACTCAATACTAAAAACATACTAAAAGATATGATACCCGTTCTTTGTGGCCTCTAAAACACTGCAAACACGTAATTAAAAAAAAAAAAAAAAAAAAAAAGTTGCACAGTTACGCGATTTCTGGTAACTTTCTCCCCGGTCCAGCTTCGGTTTCGAGCAGTTGCGTATTTTGACTTTATTAAAAATATACGTGACGCTGTAGCAAAATATTGATTGGGTAGTCTCCCGACACCATAATAAATCGCCTGGCAAAAGATTAGAAACATTTTTGGGGGAGAGTGTCAATGTCTTTTCAAAAAGCCCCTAAAAAAATATAAAGAAAAGATTTTTTAAGTCACAGTTGGGATACGCGCGTCAGAAAATTAATTTTATGCGAAACAAAATTTTTTAGGGCAATATTGACGGCGCGAGACGCGATTTAGTCGGCAGTTACCTCCCTTCCACTTGTTTTTTCTCTCGGCATTTCGTGCGCGTGGAGGAGAGGTGGATCGGCTTCGCCTTCACGACCGAGATGGTCATTCCGGAATGACCCGTGACGTCATAAACCTCGCGCACAAAATTTCAATTTTTTTTTTTTTTTTTTTGGACACGCGTGTTTTAATTAGACTGTTGAAAAGGAAAACTTTCTTCTTCTTTCTTTTTAGGGGGTAAGGGTTCTCCAAACAGGACACGTTTTCTGGAGTTCACGCTTTTGCTCTACTGAGAGTGGAGTTTTTGTTCCAAATCGCTTTAAAGCCTTTTTTTTTTTTTTTTTTTTCTTACTGGTGTTGGGGGAAAGTCATTTTTTGCATGCGTCCTGGTACAGGGGCCTGGAGCGTGCTCATCACTCGAGTTTCGGTAGCCACTTACACGCTCTGCTGGCTGCCGAGGCCTTCGCCGTTGTCGGTTCAGGATCTCCCGAAAACAAGGGGAGCAGACGACAGCGAGGGGGCGAAAAGGAAAACTTTGCAGTTTGTGTGGCTCATGTCCTCACTGAAAAACTACGCGCGCGCCAAAACATCTTTTTTTTTTTTTTTTACACGGTTATTGTTGTGTGATGTTTGGACATGCTTTGGCACTGCCGTGTATAAAATTAGCGGACGGTGTTCATGCGACACTCTGGTGTCATGTTACGCCATGACATCATGTGACACTAAATTTAGGTGAGAGATTTCTCCGCTAAATGCGAGGAACTTGTTTCATTGCGGTTCTCGGGGTGAAGGAACGAATGCCAGACCTTTTCCATCGACCTTCTACGAATGAATGGATAGTAGTGGCTGTACCCTCCGTACCGGGCGGCAGCTCGCGCCACCTAGCGATCACCCCTGGAGGTTGCCAACGCAGTGTACCTCCCGCCCATTCCAGGCTGCCTGACGTCGTCGGGGCTGCGCTTCAACAACAGCGAGCGTTGGAAGGAGGACGACTGCACCTGGTGCGAGTGCGTGTCCGGCAAGGCCAAGTGCGAGACCCAGATGTGCCAGACCAAGTGCCCCAACCCGGTCAAGCAGCCGGGCGTCTGCTGCCCCGTCTGCGAGAGTGAGTGCTCCGCCGACGTCGTCGCCTTTCGAGAAAGGTCTTCTTGCGCGTGCGCGGTGCCCACCGCCCCTTTGGGTCGACGCGCGCCTTCGACGTCACAGTGCGGCGGTGCCACCGCTTACGGCCAACACCAACTAGAATCAAAGCGAAAAATAAAAACTCGTGATTTAAAAACAATATAACTAAAAGATTAGATAAATCATGTATATTTGATTTGAAATCAGGTTAATTTGATTTAAATTGGATTTATTTGATTTAAATCGGATAAATATGACCTAAATCAGATTAATTTGATTTAGATCATATTTTTGATATTAGTTTGATTTAAATCAGATCCATCAGATTAGTTTGATTTAAATCATATCAGTTTAATTTAAGTTAGAGCGATCAGATTACTTTGATTTAAATTATATCAGTCTGATTTAAATCGGATAAATATGATCTAAATCAGATTAATTTGATTTAAATCGTATTTTTGAGATTAGTTTGATTTAAATCAGATCCATCAGATTAGTTTGATTTAAATCATATCAGTTTAATTTAAGTTAGAGCGATCAGATTACTTTGATTTAAATTATATCAGTCTGATTTAAATCGGATAAATATGACCTAAATCAGATTAATTTGATTTAAATCGTATTTTTGATATTAGTTTGATTTAAATCAGATCCATCAGATTAGTTTGATTTAAAGGGACCATGAAATGATTTTAAAATCGAATTTCATCCACCGCACGTCGTAAAAGGTGTGAAAAGGAACACAAAAACACAAGACTAGGGAGCCAAAAAAATTTATTTGCTATAGAACTTTTAAAAGAAAACTGGACTCTTTTGCGACTTCTTTCCTTCGAAAGCTCTGCCTTTTCACTACGATGCATACGCAGAATCGGTGCACGTCAGCCGAATCCACATCGCCTATTGGGTAAGAGCCTACCTCACCAGCACCGCGATCGTAAACAATAAATAGCCGGCGAATGTTTCCTAAAAAATTTGTTAAATAATATTCAGATCCACATTTTGTAGCATAATTAGAGATGTGTGGCGAAAATTGCCAAATTTGATAATGCTGAGAGCCAAGCGCCATCTATCGTGTGGTAAACGAAGCAACTACTGCGCGTGCGCAGTAGGGCAGGGCCAAGTCAGAACGGTTATTTCCTTTGGTTTCCTTCCTCTCAAAACTCTGACTGACTGAACGTTTATTTTTCTACGTGTTCATCTCGCGCGTGCCGACTTCAAGCAGCAAGAAAGAAATGTACTTAAAACAAACCACGACGAACAAGAACGCTGGATCCACAAACACCCGAGAAGAGCGACAACAGCCGCGAATCCCGCTCCGACGAAACTCTCAGAATATAGGCCTAGCAGGCACTCCGACTCGGCGCAGCGTTGCTTCGTCGCAAGACCGTCTGCCTACGACCGGCCGGCGTACTGAATGGAATATGCCCGCGCTACCCTTGTGGACCCTTCCGTATTATAGTTTGATCGCTGACCTCAATTTTAGGTTAAGAGGTGAGGTCAATCTCTTCCCCTTGTTTTCCGAGGCAGTGTTGACGAACACTCGTCGAAAAGGGACCCTCGTCGATCCTCTCCTTGTTTTGTGTGATATAGAGCTGAAATAAACGCTGTATGGATTACCTTCGTAGCACGGTATGTACACTTTGTTATTGGTATGCCATTTTTAATCTGACAGACTGCACGTCACTGTCGAGCTGTAACAGTTCGTGGGAGGTATACGTGCAATACCGGTCCAACCTTTCTTTGCCGAGTGTCGCGTCAGTATCGAGTTGCAATTGTAAAAGATCGGTCCCGAAGCGCTTACCAACAGCGCGAATACAGCACTTCATCAAACGCGCGCGTCCGCTCCGAGTGTGAACAGGTATTTACGTGGCTCTTGCTGACAGTTCAAACGTATCTTTTTTAACGTCGGCTCGCTCCTGCATCTCCGAGACCGCGAAAAACGCCGCGGCAAATTGTTCCCATCTGCACTTCCCAACAGGCATACCGGCGTATGGGACTAGTCCCATGCTGTCGCTGTAGCGCAACGTATCTCATTGAATTTCGTTCAGCTGCGATGCGGCGATGAGAGGCGCCGATTCAGAAAATACGTCGGTGACATCGGCGCAGTAAAACCCACCGGCGCACCCCAACTCGCTAACGCTCCCATCTCCTACTGCAGAGAGAACTTCCGGTTCCGGAAACATCGTACGTCACGGCTTGTTTTGCGGTCAAGAAAAAGTCGATATTTCATTAATTTTTTGTGTAGAAGTTAATAAACCGAGACGAAAACGGATGCCTGTTCGGCATTCAGTGAACATTGACGGTTTAATGTAAAAGTTATGTGGAAAAAGTAAAAAAGTCATTTCATGGTCCCTTTAAATCATATCAGTTTAATTTAAGTTAGAGCGATCAGATTACTTTGATTTAAATTATATCAGTCTGATTTAAATCGGATAAATATGATCTAAATCAGATTAATTTGATTTAAATCGTATTTTTGAGATTAGTTTGATTTAAATCAGATCCATCAGATTAGTTTGATTTAAATCATATCAGTTTAATTTAAGTTAGAGCGATCAGATTACTTTGATTTAAATTATATCAGTCTGATTTAAATCGGATAAATATGACCTAAATCAGATTAATTTGGTTTAAATCGTATTTTTGATATTAGTTTGATTTAAATCAGATCCATCAGATTAGTTTGATTTAAATCATATCAGTTTAATTTAAGTTAGAGCGATCAGATTACTTTGATTTAAATTATATCAGTCTGATTTAAATCGGATAAATATGACCTAATGCAGATTAATTTGATTTAAATCGTATTTTTGATATTAGTTTGATTTAAATCAGATCCATCAGATTAGTTTGATTTAAATCATATCAGTTTAATTTAAGTTAGAGCGATCAGATTACTTTGATTTAAATTATATCAGTCTGATTTAAATCGGATAAATATGATCTAAATCAGATTAATTTGATTTAAATCGTATTTTTGAGATTAGTTTGATTTAAATCAGATCCATCAGATTAGTTTGATTTAAATCATATCAGTTTAATTTAAGTTAGAGCGATCAGATTACTTTGATTTAAATTATATCAGTCTGATTTAAATCGGATAAATATGACCTAAATCAGATTAATTTGATTTAAATCGTATTTTTGATATTAGTTTGATTTAAATCAGATCCATCAGATTAGTTTGATTTAAATCATATCAGTTTAATTTAAGTTAGAGCGATCAGATTACTTTGATTTAAATTATATCAGTCTGATTTAAATCGGATAAATATGATCTAAATCAGATTAATTTGATTTAAATCGTATTTTTGAGATTAGTTTGATTTAAATCAGATCCATCAGATTAGTTTGATTTAAATCATATCAGTTTAATTTAAGTTAGAGCGATCAGATTACTTTGATTTAAATTATATCAGTCTGATTTAAATCGGATAAATATGACCTAAATCAGATTAATTTGATTTAAATCATATTTTTGATATTAGTTTGATTTAAATCAGATCCATCAGATTAGTTTGATTTAAATCATATCAGTTTAATTTAAGTTAGAGCGATCAGATTACTTTGATTTAAATTATATCAGTCTGATTTAAATCGGATAAATATGATCTAAATCAGATTAATTTGATTTAAATCGTATTTTTGAGATTAGTTTGATTTAAATCAGATCCATCAGATTAGTTTGATTTAAATCATATCAGTTTAAGTTAGAGCGATCAGATTACTTTGATTTAAATTATATCAGTCTGATTTAAATCGGATAAATATGACCTAAATCAGATTAATTTGATTTAAATCGTATTTTTGATATTAGTTTGATTTAAATCAGATCCATCAGATTAGTTTGATTTAAATCATATCAGTTTAATTTAAGTTAGAGCGATCAGATTACTTTGATTTAAATTATATCAGTCTGATTTAAATCGGATAAATATGATCTAAATCAGATTAATTTGATTTAAATCGTATTTTTGAGATTAGTTTGATTTAAATCAGATCCATCAGATTAGTTTGATTTAAATCATATCAGTTTAATTTAAGTTAGAGCGATCAGATTACTTTGATTTAAATTATATCAGTCTGATTTAAATCGGATAAATATGACCTAAATCAGATTAATTTGATTTAAATCGTATTTTTGAGATTAGTTTGATTTAAATCAGATCCATCAGATTAGTTTGATTTAAATCATATCAGTTTAATTTAAGTTAGAGCGATCAGATTACTTTGATTTAAATTATATCAGTCTGATTTAAATCGGATAAATATGACCTAAATCAGATTAATTTGATTTAAATCGTATTTTTGATATTAGTTTGATTTAAATCAGATCCATCAGATTAGTTTGATTTAAATCATATCAGTTTAATTTAAGTTAGAGCGATCAGATTACTTTGATTTAAATTATATCATTCTGATTTAAATCGGATAAATATGATCTAAATCAGATTAATTTGATTTAAATCGTATTTTTGAGATTAGTTTGATTTAAATCAGATCCATCAGATTAGTTTGATTTAAATCATATCAGTTTAATTTAAGTTAGAGCGATCAGATTACTTTGATTTAAATTATATCAGTCTGATTTAAATCGGATAAATATGACCTAAATCAGATTAATTTGATTTAAATCGTATTTTTGAGATTAGTTTGATTTAAATCAGATCCATCAGATTAGTTTGATTTAAATCATATCAGTTTAATTTAAGTTAGAGCGATCAGATTACTTTGATTTAAATTATATCAGTCTGATTTAAATCGGATAAATATGACCTAATCCAGATTAATTTGATTTAAATCGTATTTTTGATATTAGTTTGATTTAAATCAGATCCATCAGATTAGTTTGATTTAAATCATATCAGTTTAATTTAAGTTAGAGCGATCAGATTACTTTGATTTAAATTATATCAGTCTGATTTAAATCGGATAAATATGATCTAAATCAGATTAATTTGATTTAAATCGTATTTTTGAGATTAGTTTGATTTAAATCAGATCCATCAGATTAGTTTGATTTAAATCATATCAGTTTAATTTAAGTTAGAGCGATCAGATTACTTTGATTTAAATTATATCAGTCTGATTTAAATCGGATAAATATGACCTAAATCAGATTAATTTGATTTAAATCGTATTTTTGAGATTAGTTTGATTTAAATCAGATCCATCAGATTAGTTTGATTTAAATCATATCAGTTTAATTTAAGTTAGAGCGATCAGATTACTTTGATTTAAATTATATCAGTCTGATTTAAATCGGATAAATATGACCTAAATCAGATTAATTTGATTTAAATCGTATTTTTGATATTAGTTTGATTTAAATCAGATCCATCAGATTAGTTTGATTTAAATCATATCAGTTTAATTTAAGTTAGAGCGATCAGATTACTTTGATTTAAATTATATCAGTCTGATTTAAATCGGATAAATATGATCTAAATCAGATTCATTTGATTTAAATCGTATTTTTGATATTAGTTTGATTTAAATCAGATCCATCAGATTAGTTTGATTTAAATCATATCAGTTTAATTTAAGTTAGAGCGATCAGATTACTTTGATTTAAATTATATCAGTCTGATTTAAATCGGATAAATATGACCTAAATCAGATTAATTTGATTTAAATCATATTTTTGATATTAGTTTGATTTAAATCAGATCCATCAGATTAGTTTGATTTAAATCATATCAGTTTAATTTAAGTTAGAGCGATCAGATTACTTTGATTTAAATTATATCAGTCTGATTTAAATCGGATAAATATGACCTAAATCAGATTAATTTGATTTAAATCGTATTTTTGATATTAGTTTGATTTAAATCAGATCCATCAGATTAGTTTGATTTAAATCATATCAGTTTAATTTAAGTTAGAGCGATCAGATTACTTTGATTTAAATTATATCAGTCTGATTTAAATCGGATAAATATGACCTAAATCAGATTAATTTGATTTAAATCATATTTTTGATATTAGTTTGATTTAAATCAGATCCATCAGATTAGTTTGATTTAAATCATATCAGTTTAATTTAAGTTAGAGCGATCAGATTACTTTGATTTAAATTATATCAGTCTGATTTAAATCGGATAAATATGACCTAAATCAGATTAATTTGATTTAAATCATATTTTTGATATTAGTTTGATTTAAATCAGATCCATCAGATTAGTTTGATTTAAATCATATCAGTTTAATTTAAGTTAGAGCGATCAGATTACTTTGATTTAAATTATATCAGTCTGATTTAAATCGGATAAATATGATCTAAATCAGATTAATTTGATTTAAATCGTATTTTTGAGATTAGTTTGATTTAAATCAGATCCATCAGATTAGTTTGATTTAAATCATATCAGTTTAATTTAAGTTAGAGCGATCAGATTACTTTGATTTAAATTATATCAGTCTGATTTAAATCGGATAAATATGATCTGAATCAGATTAATTTGATTTAAATCGTATTTTTGAGATTAGTTTGATTTAAATCAGATCCATCAATTAGTTTGATTAAAATCATATTTTCGAGATTTCTTTAAGTCAGATCCATCAGATTAGTTTGATTTAAATCATATCAGTTTAATTTAAATTAGAGCCATCAGATTACTTTGATTTAAATCATATTAGTTTGATTTAAATCATATCCATCCGATTAGTTTGATTTAAACCAGATATATCAGATTAGTTTGGTTTAAATTGGATTAATTTTATTTAAATCATTATAGCTAGAAAAAGTGATCCTTATCACCAGATGTATTTTGAAAAATGGCAGATTGATAAATTGATCAATCCATCCAGTCACTGAAAATAATGTGGAAAAATACGGGAAATTTAAAGTATCATCTAATTAACAACTTTTTATGGATGTAAACCCACGATATTAAAACAAATTCACCTCAATAAATTTTTTTTATTTTTTGGTTGAAAAAGATTTTATTTTTTGGTTGAAAAAGATTTTATTTTTGTGTATGTGTGTGTTCTGATTTGCTTACAATATATTTTTCTTGTTTTTTGTTTCTTCTTTTTGCTTTCTAATTTTCTTGCCATAGGACATTATGTAACTAACAAACTCTGATTTGCCCAGAAGAGCAACGCTTTTTACTGATCATCCTCCTGTTATAAATATATCTTGCCTGATGGCTATTTGATTTAAGCATAAAAGAAACGTGCATAGAAAGCACTAGACAATAAGCAAACAGTGAATTACAAAAAAAAAATATTTTTGGGATAATTTGTGTGGGAAAAGTTTGATTTAAAGGGACACTGACAGGGTATTCATGATCGCCGAGGTTTTTATTTGACTATAACCTATAAGAGCCCAACTACCCAGAACAAAAATTGCGGCTCGAAATTAGTTTTCTTTACACCCGAAAACAGCCGGTCAAGAATCGGCCGGTTTCAGTCGTGTTCACTCTCGTTTCCATGGTCACGTGGCGTTGAAAATATGTGTACCAGATATATTGAAGGTTGTGGGTGATCTAAAACACACAATACACTGATAGAGGAAAAAATGTTGAACAGATCACTGGAAGTATACATAGTATACAAGTCATTCTCAATATGGCGACGTACCGCAAGCTGGACGACGCGATGTTGGTGCACGACGAACCAACGTCGTTCGTGGTACCGGCCAACCGATCTTCAAGCGCAGAACACTGAGCAGAAGGAATATAAGGGCAATGCAATCGCGCAACAAACGGTTCACGCAAGTTCGTCGTCGTCGTCTGCTTCAGAAAAACAGAGAAGCGGAGCAAAAACAAATGCAGTCGAGTGTAGCCACCCGACTTCCGGCCATGAGCTTCCGTGCTCATGTTTCTATTTCTGTTTCGAGCAGTTGAGCTTTCTGGCTTTATTAATTGGATTGGATAGTCTCCTGATACTATATTACATCACCTAACAAAAAATGCAAGCTTTTCTTTTGAGGGGGGGGGGGGGTCAGTGTCTCTTTAAATCATCATTAGAAGACCGGTGTGATTTAAATCACGATTCAAATTATCCTGATTTTTATTCTCCACCCTGCCTAGGGTAATCGAAGCCTGTGAACAGATTCCTTTACCTCCACATGACGTCCTCACACTCAGATGGCACCGACTTAACTATTGGACCCAAGCCCAAACGCTGATGCTCATGTCCAATCTGAGTCTGCTCTCGATCTCATTCTTGTGATGCTAAAATGCTAGTGCACGAGCTTTGGTTACACTAGGCGGTGTCATCGCGGCACGGTGTGCTATGGTGTACGACGTTATGAGGTGCATGCATATGCGCTTCAGTTCTTGGAAAGTTTGTTTCCCACAATCTCAAGCAACCACTCATCCTTGTGACGATTTTAGATCAGTGGTAGTGACAGACACACGAGTACGAAAATATCATCGCCGGTGCGAAATGAGTAATTGCTGAATTCCCGCGTTGTCGTCAAAGGGTGCGCCCTCAAAAAATACACGGTGCGCGCACTTTTTACTCATTGTCCTCCATGTACACACCATCGTGTTGCGGAAAATCGGCGCCCGCAGCACCGATGCCGCGAGTGTTGCTTTTCCGCGGTGCACCGGGACTCTGCGGGGAAATGCACTCAATGGAGACGGCGGTCTATTCTGAAAAATTTTGGGAAAACTTGCATCGAGTTCAAAATGTAAATTTTCGAATTCGACTATTCGATTCAAGGGGTTGAATAGAAAACAGGGCAATCGAACCAATATTCAAAGGCCTCACGTACGGGCACAATTTTACCGCTTAACTGGAATAGGAAACGACATCGAGATTATGCTTGAACAAGCATCTTGTACTACCTCGGGAACTAAACGAATATTACCAAACGCTACAAATCGCGTGTGTGCCCACTGCACATTATCTGGTCCCCTAAAGCATGTACACTAAATGACGCCATTAGCACGAACAAGCTATCGTCAGTGTTCCCTACTTTTCTTTTAGAATTGAAAGGCCATGATGAAACCTAGTGCGTTGGAAAGGGCCGATTCGGGACATTAACCGAAGCGGTAAAGTCTAGTGCCCACCAGCACGCCATGAAAGTAAAACGCGCAAAAGTGCCGATGCTGTTGTGTTTAAACTAACAGCGTTGTGCAGTCTACAAAAAGAATTGACACCGACATTTATCTCTAAAGCTCACATAATGCATGAAATGCAAAATTTAAAGGGTGGTCGTTTTAATTTGTTTAAAAGACATTAAACAGTCGTTTCGGGGAGTGGAGAATCCATAATTTAGCGGGGAAACTGAATTACTGTATAAGTCACTTGACGTCAGGTCATAGGGCATCACTTTTTGTGCTAAATTTAGCGAGAAAGCGGAATTGGTGTACTGGTCTCGTGACGGCAGGTCACATGACATCAATTTTACCGCTAAATTTAGCGGGGGAACTAGTTGTTTAGGTCACGTGATGTCAATTTCTCCGGTAAACTTAGCGGGCGACGAACGGACAAAATTTTGGGGTTGAAGGAGTTCTGTTCAAAAGCGCTTCATGTTTTAAATGGGCTTCTTCCCTCCCCTACCGACAAACACAAAGAAAGGGAACGATTTTCAGCCCTTTTGAAGACTCGCAACATCAAGTTCCCCGATCCCAACGCTGTTACGGCGCCGGCTCCCCGCAGAAACCGCTTCACCCGGTTCGAGCGTCTTCCACGTGGGCGCCAACCGAACCTCGCCGTCGACGCGGGTGTGCGGCCAAGACGACCGGAGCGTTTGGCGCGACCAGTGCCGGCACTGCGCCTGCCTCAACGGCCGCGAGGTCTGCTCCCTGGTGGCATGCCCAAGAACCTACTGCGAACATCCCGTCATGGAGCCCGGTGCCTGCTGCCCCGTGTGTCAGAGTGAGTTCGCCCGCCAGGGCTAGCCAACGAAGAACCGACGCCGGTGGCCAGCGGCAAACTGACCAAATGCCGGTTCGCACACTTGCGTTTGCTTGGGATAGATAGATAGAACGCGCTGGCACAATGACACTACCTGTGAGGCGACCCTGCAACCGTATTTTACTACAGCAAAGGTTCCGCGGTGTTTGCGAGATCACACATACAGTAACAGTCTGCGAGAGATGGTCGTTTACGACGTAAAGTTTTTTGAGCCAAAAAAGAAGGAATGGTGAGCGAAAGAAAAAGGGAATGGAACCCAAAAGTTTATCAATGTGAAGCCATCCCCAAACCGTTCAGAACGAATATAGCTCGTCTGCTTTCCCCGGTTCAGGCACACTCAACCATTTTGGATGGCTGTGGTAACAGACGGCAGCACTAATTTTTTTTCAAATTTTGCTCCCATTTTGTTTGTGGCTAGAAGTTTGATTTTGAAGGCAACCAATTTAATTTTGAGGACAACGATTAAGCAGTATGAGGGTCAGAAATGCCCAAAAACTAAGACTTAACAGTTAAGGGGTTAAAGGTCTTAAGGCATGCTGTCATAAGCAGTCGCAGGCGTGATAACCGGCGTTAATGTTCCCTCGTGATCGCTCATGGCGTGAGAACCCATCAATGTAAATTATCAAACAGCCTTGGAACACTTCCCGTTTTGCGTACATTTTCTTGCTTCTCTCTCACTGCCAGGGGCAGATACAGGAATTTCCTGAGGGGGGGGGTCAGCTGTTGGTCAGCGTACCCTATGTTGAGGAACCCCCTCCCCCTCTCCCTGATTTAACGCCCTAAATTTTACACATGCAGAAATCAAGAGGGGGGTCAGGACATCCGGACCCCACTTCTAAATCCGCCCCTGCTCACTGCTTCTCACTGCTTACATTTTCTTGCTTCTATGCACGTCATTCTTTCACCATGGGCTTGAAAAACATTTGACTAAATTATAAGTAGGGTACAGTGTTTTCGGATAAATCGGAAAAACACTTGCTGGTAAATTTTACGTCAATTTGGATTTATCCGAGGCAACTCAGAATTTCGAGGTGTTTTACAAGTAAGAGCACAAGGTCAGTGGTCCTGAGATGCAACTACAGTTTTCTTTGAAATGTCGAACTACTGATAAACAGAGTTAGCCTTTTAGCTTGTCAAGGTTTCTTCAGACAACCGGTCATGGTACTCTGACTTAATTTATTTGGCTTCTTTTATTTAAAAAAAATTGGGAACACCGTAAAACAAACTTTGAATTTCAGGGGATTTGGGAATCTAACAGAAATAAACTCTGACAAACCCCAAACTTTAAGCGAAAAATAAAACACCCGCGGAATTTCACGAGAAATAAACTCTGAAAATACGGAACCCCTATTATCAGCAACCGTTTCTCGTAGACAGTGCATATATTTGATCTCGCAAATACCACAAAACCGTCAGACCAGTTGCATACATAGTTCCGGGGCTACCCGACAGACGACGCCAGTGTGCTCGCTCGTCATAAGCAGTTATAAGGGCTGCAACGCAGTCAATCACACTTTAATAAATGAATATCTGTGTCAAAAATAAAAAAAGCTTATCAAAATGCACGTACAAACGTCTGTGTCGGCAATGTCAACGAGACGGCAGACCTGTTGTTCCTCGAGATTCAGAATGAACCCCGCGGTCCATGCAGACGACGTCACCATCCCATTTCGGCGCGCCCCTGTGAGCGCGGCTGTCTGTCAGGGGCTGGACGGCCACATCCACCGAGAGGGGGACTCCTGGTGGCTGGACGACTGTACCCAGTGCGTGTGCGTGGACGGCTTCGCCATGTGCGAGTCTACCCCATGTCCAGCGGCCCCCTGCGCCCTCCCCGTGCGCAAGCAAGGGCAGTGTTGTCCCGTCTGCAACGGTGAGCGGCTGTCTGCGGTCGTTGCGGACTGTGGCAAAAGCTCCGAGGCCCGTTGCAACCATACTTGTTTTCACCTCGAGGACCGTAGTAAAAACAAGTCTGACTTCTTGCTGAGCATTACTGAATTCCCATCCAATTTATATAGATAATTAGGATATCTAAAGAGTTTATTTTTTCCCCTAAATGAACCGAATCCAGAATTTGAAACAAAGCCAATTTCATTTGAAATTCGAAGTATATGTGGAGTCCATCGTTACCAAAAAGTATTAATCCGAAATCGGTCACATTATGCAAGAAAATCCTATGTAAAGGTGGTCATGGTACAGGGCTCAAAGCTAGTCCGATAGGCACACATTCCTGTTTATTTCAGTTTTGCTTCTCACGGATTTGGCTCATTTTGGAAAAAGTAAAAAAAACTCCTCATATGTAGCAGCTTTTTTGGATTAGATATATGTTATCTTAACAAGACGGACACATTTCATACACTAAAAGTGTATGAAATATGAAACAACTAAATCTTATAAGAACTACTTCGCGCGGCACGTAAACAAAAAGTAAATCTTCATTTTTTTTTTTTCTTTTTTAGGTGAAAACGGGTATAGAGATGCAAAGGCTTTTGTAAATCTTCAATGGTCAAAGATTTTCGTGGGTTGTCTTCGAGAGAGGACGGAATGCCAGTACCATTGAACCAACACCGCCTAGAAGACAAGGCATGCGCTTTTTTGCACTGAACGTCGTTGCTAATGAATTCACGCAGTGCGCCCGGCTTGTGCTAGCATCGCCGTCGGCGTGTCTCAGAACGTCGGACAGTAGGCGCGACGATGGCACACGGCATCACCGAGACGGACCCGTCTGCCGCTTTGAGGCGACTCTCGTAGAGCTTTGACGTGGTTGTCGCTTGGGGCGAGTCGGGGATCCACTTGCGACAATGTCGTGAGCAAGCCTCATCTTCTTGGTGGTATTGATTGAATGTTTATTTTTTTTTAATGCAATCTAATCGGGGAATGTAGAAATAGCGTTAAAGAAAAAAAAAATTGCCTGGAAATTTTTCAAGGATTTAAGGCCTTTTTCTGTGCTTAGCCCCGTAAAAACATAACAAAGATAACTTTCTTTCACAAATGTTCGGTGTTTCTTTTTACAAACTTGCATCACCAGTAGCATACCTGCCAAGTTCGGAGAAACCAAATCCGTGAGAATTTCTAAGCAGAAGGGGGAGGGGGGTGGGGGAGTAGCAGTTTTATAAAAAGAAATATTGACAACAAATGTACATGAAGACAACTTCATTACATCTTTATTGCAGTGCTCATGCTAGCGAGCAACAGCTGGGCCCCACTATCATTGCAGCTGTTTGTTGCGACGGCAAAATCTCCTTATTTAAGTGTGGAGAGGGAGGTGGAGGAGGATTGGTAATTCGCGTTTCCAGGAAGATTTTTCTGTCAATCGTACAACCACAGAAATTGGTCGAAATTCGGGAGTCTCCTGGGTAATACGAGAGACTTGGCAGGTATGCGGTAGCGACTGAAGGTGCCGTAACTTTCAAGCTGGACGTTCGAAGATCAAACTTTTATTGAAGTTCTGTCGTCCGTTCTGCCGTTCTGCTCTAAACTTTTAACCATTCCCAATTTCCTAGATTTATTTCTAAAAACCCCAGAAGCAAAAATAAACTTAAGACAAAACGAGAGCTCTTGCATGCATCGCTCCTGGGCCAATAAAGATCATTATCATTAGTAGTACTAGTATCAAATGACACTGGCATCCTTCTTGCCTCTAAACAGGCTAAATCTTTTGGCGACATGTTGACTGCAATCCCGAAGCCTTCCCACAAATTTCTGATATAAAAAAAAATAAAAGTGACGTCATCGTGACACCAATTTATTACAATATTTATCGGGATCGTAAGAAGTGCTAAGAGCTAACCAACATTATTAGATTATTATTATTATTATTATCATTAGATTTTTCAAACAATGGAACAGCCCATAGATGCCACTTCCACAAGCAGTACCCCCCTCAATTCCACCTTCATTGTTTAATGCACCGCCGTTTTTCTGGGGGGACAGCTGCAACGGTAACCATGGTTATACAGGTCTCGAAGCACAGCATCTAGAGGGTGCTCGCCGTGCCTCTGAAATACACAGCTTTGAAACGCAGCATCTAGATGGTACCTCAAACGATGGCTGGCAGGCTTGAGAGGGAGAGGGCCCCCTTAGTGGCAGTTCCACGAATGAGTCGACCTAATTTAAAAGACGTTGGCACGCGCGCTCTTCGTCTCTCGCTGACGAAGTCCTTCGCCGACGGATCAAGCACGACCGTGATGCTTGCTCGATCCCCACAGAGGAAGCCCACCTTGGGGGCAACTCATCCAACCAGCTGCCGTGCGTCGGGGGCCTCAAGGACGGGCAGTCGTGGCGCAGCGAGCCTTGCCTGAGCTGCCTGTGCCAGGCAGGGAAGGAGCGCTGCTTCCGGGAGACATGCCCACCCACTACCTGTCTCGAGCCGCTCTACCTCAAGAACCGGTGCTGCCCAATCTGCCCGGGTGAGCAAAGACCGTCTCAGCTTTAAAAACGGCTTTCCGCATGCGCTCGCCGACTCCCTTCGTGCTTTGGCTCCGCGTACGTGCCCGAAATTTACGAGACGCCAAAGCTTTGTCGAAGGTAGGATGCCAGGGGTGGGACGACCAAACGACTTCCCCGTCTTTCTCGTCCTGTCCGCGACTATGGTAAGGATATTACTGCGGTAGCTTTTAGTGGCCCATCCCCAGGTTTCGCGACAGCGTGAGCGTAAACAAAAAGCTTCCCTGCTACATTTGGCGGGAAAATTGATGTTGCGTGACGGGACGTTGCGAGACCTAGACAAGTTCAGGTTCCCTGCTAAATTCAGCGGAAAAAATTTATGTCACTTGACCTAAGCACCAATCCAGTTTCACCTCCACATTTGGCGGGAAAATCGACATCACATGACCTACCTATGTACCACATCAGTTTCCCCGCTAAATTTGGCGGGAAAATTGATGTCACATGGACCGACGTCATGGGACATACCAGACTAACTCGTGTTCCCCGCTAAATCCAGCAAAAGTATTAACATCACATGACCTATGCACCAATTCAGTTTCCCCGCTAAATTTAGCGGAAAAATTGGCGTCACGTCATCTATGCACAAATTTAGTTTCTCTACTAAATTTGGTGGGAAAACGCATTGCAACCTTAAACTCATATATTCGTCAACGACATATTGACGCTAAATCAACGCAACGTCATTTAAACATCAGATCACTGTATGACGCACGATCGGCGCAATGTCAATCAATTGTTGTCACATTGCCGAATAAGCAGCACAGCTGCCGCTGTCTGAACGCATTGCGTCGTGTTATCATCGTGCAATTTTGACATACCTACTAGTGATCCAATGTTCAAGTACGCTTGAAACACTAAAGCAGGCGTTTGAGCGTGTACCGATGTAGTGAAGATTGTTTTCATGTAAATTCTGACTTCACTAAGATTATATATAGTATTCAAAGATGTTGATGTAGCGAGGCAGATGTAAATGCGCTTGAAATACTAATACAGGAATGATGCACTGAAGATGTTTTTACCGAAAAAGTTTGCTTTAGGGTTACAAAAATGGAGCAATTCATTATAATTACGACTGTGCTCCCATGCAAGAGGTATTTGATAGGATTGTACGAGATGAAGCAAATTTGAACGATTATCTCGAAACTAGCCGCTTCTTTTCTAATCTACCGGGTTGATCGGTTAGGGATTGTGTGTGCACATGGGGCACGTGCAGATTGTTTTAGAGCACAGCTCTTAGGCGCCCGTTTCCGGCTTGAGCGGCGACGCCGTCGCCGTTGCCGTCGGCATAATTGCGCGGTGCATTATGGGTAAATTTCCCCGCCAATGTAGCAGAAAATTTTTTCCGCCAAATTTAGCGGAAAAATTTCCCCGCCACATTTAGCGGAAAATTTCCCCACTAAATTTAGCAGAAAAAATTCCCCGCTAAATTTGGCAGAAGAATTTCTCTGCTAAATTTAGCGGGAAACTTTCCCCGCTAAATTTAGCGGAAAAATTTCCCCGCTAAGTTTAGCAGAAAAATTCCCCCGCTAAATTTAGTGGAAAAAATTCCCCTGCTAAATTTGGCGGAGAATTTTTTCCGCTAAATTTAGTGGAAAATTTTCCCCTAAATGGGAGGCGAGCAGGAAAGGAAGAGGGGCATAGCCTCCTCTCCGTACCTCTCTCTCCTCCTCCTCAAGAGCTGCGATCTAATTCGGCGTTACAGGGAGTTGCAAACGTCTTTCATTTTTATTGCTTGGGCAAGTCTCCCCATATTTACGGCGTACAATCGACAATTTGCACGTCCCAACCACAAGATGCAGTTCGAATCAGAATTGTTCGTAAAGAGTGCCTCATCGTAAAAATGACTATTATTAGTCGCAAGGATTTTCGACTTTCAACACATTGATACTCGATGTGCCGAAAGTTCAAAGATGTGTCGTTTTGCCTGTTCTTGGGTTCATACAAAAAGTATTCTAGTCTCGACCTTGAAGAAAAATGCCCAATTTATCTGGATCCCATGGATAGAGTTGGTATATACAGAATATGCTTTCGTTGCATTCGTTTGTAATGCATGTCAAATTTTTTCATTTTTTTTCTTAGGTTATGGCATGTTAATTTATTCCAAACTCTCCCCATTTTTATGTGATGGTGAGCACGTCTTGGATTTCTTGTTTCTTTCCATAAACTGTATGAACTCGAGCACTGGCACTCACTTTCAAACAGTTAGTAGAGGCCACCACAGTAGACGCAAAGCTAGCTAGATTTGCATCCAACCCACCCATTGGTGCAATAATAGAATGTCTAGCTCACGTTCCAGGGGTCTTCGGTTGGAATCCCGTTGGGGCACCTATAGAATTACGTTCTTCTCAGTTTACCACTCTTTTGTACAGATTGTCCTCGAAGTATGCGCTACAGATTTTGTAATGGCTTCCGTGATGCTCTGTCACACTTTCCTCAAGCATTCCAGCCCTTGGCTGCATTCCGTGTTAATATCACAAAGAGGGACAAACTTCACAGCACGTGCTCACACGGCACCCTCCGTCTGTTCTTACCTTTCCCGAATGCAGTGTCTGCGTCCAAGCCGTCCCCCAGCTGCCGGACGGACGGCAAGTCGTACCCGGACGGGTCGTGGTGGTCGCCAGACAACTGCAAGCGCTGCCACTGCACCCAGGGACAGGTGCACTGCTCCGAGATGGGCTGCCCCGCTGGGCTGTGCCGCTCGGCCGACCACGCCTCCGGAAGCTGCTGCATTCCGTGCACGGGTGCGTGGCAGGGGAGGTTGCCGTAAAATCCCCAGCAAGCGCCCATTTAAAATTTGGGGACGACTGTGTAAACTGGGTGGGGGATGGGCGCTTCCTAGGTCAACCGTATGTAAATATATGTGCTTTCTGTATTTTCCGAATGTTACAAAGTTGAGGGTTGGGCGGTTGTTGTAGAATGGGCGGATGCTCGGTATTTTATGGTAGTCTAGCAAACTTCAATTCCTTCGGCTTATTCTTGTTCCTAGTAAGCTGTTATGCAGTTTAAGCACACATCAAGCAAAAATCACGAACCACTGTGCGTCGAGGGTGACCAAATTATCTGCATCCAGTAAGCATCGTCGTATTTGCCCCTAGATCTAGGAGACTTCTAAAACATGTCCCTTAGAATGAAGCTTTGAACTAGGTAAGTTTCCCTATGCCTAGAATAAGCTGCAAGGCCCGCTTCAGACTGGGCAATTTCTGCCAGCAACTTGATGTCACAACACGGGCCGCCCGCATTCACACGCAGCAATCGATTGCTGTGATTTTCCATCATCATTCATTTTTTTTTTTGCGCACTATTTAGACACAGATTTGTGTTTGTCCTTTGCTGTCCTTGTTCCCTTTCTCAAGGGATTATTATCGACACAGTTACGCGCTATAAACATATTCTTAAGCCGAGTGCAAGTTCATCTGCTTCTTTTGCAAGGGTTGTGGCGACACCAGAACGCCGAGCTTTGATTGGCTCTGATCGAAGGATAGTGGGTAATCCTTGAGGCAGCTAGCATTGAGGTCAACCCACTATCCTTCCAATCAGAGTTTGGTGTTCTGAGGTCACTGCAACCCCTGCAAAAGAAGCAGACGAACGTGCACTCCGCCTACCTTTAAACGGCATTGAGAATACTACCTCATCTTTTTGAAATGGTTCATTCCCAAAAACAATGAATTTCAAACCAGAATCAAGTCTTTAGTTGTCATCATCTCCGGCTTGGTTTGCCACATGAAAATATTCCATCCCTGATTGGCTGCTGCTGCTGCTTCAAACGTGTCCGAGTTGCTCGTCCGTTTTGAACCAGACGCGATCCGAGCAATTTCTGTTGTGCTGGGGAAAGCTAGGGAACAGCTGGCCAGCAATACCAAAATTGCTGGGAAAGTCGTCCCGTCTGAAGCGGGCCTATAATCCAGGCAATGTTTTTCGGTGCTGGCACTGAGCACTGTTTTTTGTGATGCGAGGCAAGTGTTTGTTCCAAGCAAGACGAAAGGCTGTTATCAGGGCATTAATTATTTTTAGTTTGGCAAAGAGTGGCCCTGCATATCTGGAGCATTTGATGTCTCCATTGAAAGTATAAACCTTGGATAAGAGCATATTGCATCTGCAGTATATCATATCTGCTGTCCATGAAATGAAGTACCATTACCCGGGGGGCGGGCAGAAAATTTGTAAGGGTACAATTTTCTTATTCTTTCGTGGGCACCGGAGGGTCCACCCTTGTCAAATTGCCCTCCGAGAAGGGGGGAGGGGGGAGGTAGACTTTGTTTGGGGGGGGGGGGGGGGGGGGTTGCCCTTGTTGCACTCCCTCTTGGATCTGCCCCTGCCATTACCTGAACCCTCTTTCCATTGCAGTCACCCACAGACAAGTTGGAATGCTGGGCTGTACTATAGAGTCAAAAACTCCCACTTATTGTCTTAGTACATGCAGTGAACAAGCTCCATAGAACACACATTTCTACCTCCAATTATGTACAAAATTCTTACACCCAGCAAAACTTCCCTAGAGTTGGCAATTATGGTTGTAGGAATTTCCCAGACCCAGAAAACTTACAATTGGCAACACTAATTTTTGGAAAATTCCTAGAACCAGGGAACTTCCCTGAGGTTGGCAACGGGAATTGTAAAAATTTCTAGATCCACAGAAACTTTCTTGGAGTTGGAACCACCGATTGCAGGAAATCCCTAGACCCAAGAAAACTTTAGAGTCAGCCAAACCGATTATGGGGGTCAGATTGACAACACTTGTCAGTGCAGTTCAACTATTCTGCAGCGGCAGTGTTGAGAACGGGAAAATGCCCTTTAGATCAAGAAGCTCGAGAGTCCATGGCCCCAACCCTTTTCCTCTCCCTTTTTCAGAAGGGTCATCGAGGCCCTCGTCGCCGCTCTCGGCGACCCAGTGCGCTCTGGGCAAACTGGTGCTGTCGGACGGCGAACATCGTGCCCTGGATAACTGCAACCGGTGCCAGTGCGACCGGGGCCGCCTCCTCTGCCGCGAGACCGTCTGCCACCAGGATCTGTGCCGCACTCGCAACCACACCTCCGGAAACTGCTGCACGCAGTGCCGAGGTGAGAACCCAAAACGCTCGTCTCCTAGAATTCAAATTGGTCATCGCGCGCTGCAAATTTTACATCGGACCTGAGGCGCAGGACAAGCAGCAAGCAGCGCGTGCGTCTTACTATTGTGACAGGTGTATGGGCACGCATGTCACCTTGTAGTAGCCAAAATACTAGATTAGGAAAAGGAAAAGTGTGAGCAACAGGAGCAGAACTGCACGGTGGTCAAACTCATTTTTCATAAAAAAAAAAGCAAGCCATCAGAGTAATTATGCGAGACAAAGCGAAGCCCAAGATATCACCAAAAAATTCCTTAGTCCGCAGGAGATTAGGATCAATAGACAAACAAACAATAAATAGTTAATTGAAGCTCTCAACGCCCAAGACAGAATCAATGTGAATTTGTGCACCTGTGAAGATAATGTTTAGGTAACTGTAGCTAAATTACCGTAATATCCCGAGTCATCGCCCACCCCCCTACCGCCTGAAATTCATTAAAAAAGTGGGGTGGGCCATGTCTCGGTGGGTGAGCACAAACACTTGAAAAAAAGCGGAAAAAACCGCCTATTTTTTTCTGCGTATCTAGCGCTGATGCACAAGAGATACATCAAACTCAAAACTCGATTTAGTTTCATTGTTTTATAGAAAAAAATGCTCACGAAAGAATATTTTACTATAGCGAAGTTCGTTGCTTGCATACGCGCTAGAAACACCGCCGATCTGCATATAGCGCGAACGTTTGTTCCGTGAAAGAATGTCACCACTATGTTCTCCTAGTTAGTAAATAAAGAAACAAAAGTCTACAAGAAAATAGAAAAACCGACCAGGCGCAACGAGCGAGCGAGCGAGCGGACCAAAGAAGCGACCAAGAGCAATGCTGGGAATGCGGGAAAGCCGGCGGTCGCGTTGGCAAATACTTTGGCGTCGGGCCAAGTCGGGCGCCTTGTCAATTGCAAGCTCTTGCGCAACTTTCTTGTTTCGTGCGTACATACGTGCGTCCGTGCACGGCGGGCTATCAATGCACGGTTCGGACGCTCTGCAAACGTGTGTGTTGGGCGTTCCAGCAAAGCTTTATTTACGCGTTAGCTTTGCCTAAAATATTGCACAACCGCGGTCGCGACGGGCGGGAAGAAGGAGCGGGTTCGCGGTGACCTTACTTCGGCGGTGACTGACTTTGACCTAACACTCCGCGGTTACATTAACAAACTCTTATTTTGTTATCTCCATCGTTTTCTTTTCGCACGGATACACGACCACTTTGAGGTCGCTCACGGAGGAAATGCGTAAACAAAAAGAAGTGTCTTTCCCTCCGTTTTACTTTGTCACGGACGTCCTCCAACTGTAAGGTCCGCGGCCGCGTCATTCGGGTAGGATGAGTGTTCGCGGATCGCAGAGTTCGCGCTGGGGTATTTGAAGGGGTGGGCGATGACTAGGTGTTTTTTCGGAAATCGATATTGGCCCAAAAAATGGGGTGGGCGATGGCTCGGGGATGGGCGATGACTCGGGATATTACGGTAAGTTACAAGCTATGTAACTAACTTACAGCTGGAGTTACTGGAATTTCATTCTAACTTGGAAGTGTTTAGGTACTAAAACTATAGGTAATCGCTACAACTAAAATACTTTGAATTAGTTCATTTACAGCCCCAGAAGAGTGGGGGAGTTGAAATAGTAATTCCAGTTTACTGCACTGCTGGAAAGTGTGTGCCACCCCCTGAACACGGAGTATGGCGACCTAACGCCACTTCCGACGTATCTCCTCACACAGAGCTGGGCCACGGCGACGACACCAAGGTGGGCCCCGGCGACGTCGGCTACATCGTAGCCATCGTATTCCTCGTCGTCCTCTTGATCTCCCTGTTCAGCTACAACCTGTTCCAGCAACGGAGGAAGCACCGTGCCAAGGGCTTCAACAAGGCCAGACAGCCGTACCAGAAGACACCCAACGGCCACGTCTGAATCCAATCCAACAAGAGCCGCACGGCATCCGGAACACCCCTCTCCCCCCAATTCTCCGTGCCCACCGGCATGCGGAAGCCTTTGTGATATCGAGTATTTATGCCAAAGCGGGCAGGAAACGAGGACCACGTCCCCTGTTGTGACTTCCGCAAATTTTTTTTAAATCGGTCTCTCGCCCACGGCCACGTGCCAGCTTTCTCGCCCACGGCCATACGCCAGGTTTCTCACCCAAGGATTCGTGCCCGCGGCCGTTTGTGACAAACCATGTGGGGTGTGAAGTGGCGCGACGACGACGTGACCTGCAAGCTACGTTTTCTATCTGCACATCGATCCTGGCGGCAGCCGCAGGGTAGCTCTATCCCACGACAAACGAACTACTTGTGGATCGCTCCCTTACCGCGAATGACGGGTGCACCCTTCGGCGAAGTGACTGCAGCGACGCCGCCGCAGTTTGCATGTGCCAAAACGTGCCATAGACGAAGGGCTGCCACGGCGAAACCGGGCAGCATCCATTTCTTTGTGTGATACGATGGAGTGCGACGCGACGGGGCGGAAGTCGCCCGGCGCACGTGGTCCGGCACGGCACCGCACTTTCGACGCAACCGTAATGCAAACTCTCACTCCCGGCCGACTGTCCCTCGACACGCAGAAAAATAAAGCGGGGACGACAAGAAGCCGCGACTGCATTTAGACGCGTAAACCGACCACCACGGCAAGGTTTGGACGTTTTTGTACGATAGCACGCGAGTGCGGTAGTCACGCACGTCGCGTTTGGTGGTGTGGTCGTCGCACTCGAGAGCACTTTTATCGGGTCGACGCCGTTTTTAAGCGTGCGTTTTTCCCTTACCCTTTTTTTTTTGTACAATGCCGTAAAGTGAAAAGGAGTGTCTTGGTCTCTTCCCTTTTTCCTAGTTTTGCCACTAGCGAGAGAAAGAAAACACCACCTTCTTGTTCGGTTTTTTTAAAACAATGTGTATATAAACTTCTTACATATTCCTTCGGAGTTACACCAAGATGAAAACAAAAAAAGGACAGAGGAAAGCATTCTCAGCGTTCCTTCACCGGTGTAGCGCCTCAATAAAGCCGAAACATTTCACTGTGGAGTGTGACTTGGTCGTTTTTAGTTTGCCGTCATTTCCATGAGGGACACTCTTCGGTGGTTTGCTTTGGCTACGGTTCGAGCTTCTTGATTCGAGGCAAGTTGTGCGAAGACATTGATGTACACATCGCGGCATTGTTAGCGCGAACACGACATCGGCGCCTTTTCGCATTTTATTAGGAAAGAGTGGGCACACAATTTTACTCCTTACATTAGAGCCCAAAATGAGCTCTTTCTATAACAATGATACCTTTGATGACGACCTTTCGGTTCCACGAGAAAAACGCAGAAAACTGGAGATCGCTCGTTCGCGCTAACAGTGTCGCGCTCTGTACAGCTTAATGTTTACCAATCCGACGGATTCGTATGCTCGGTGCGAGTGCTTTTCACCATGACCATAGTCTAGTTCACTTTATGCCCGAGCAAAGCCAAAGCTACGAGCACGAGCATATTGCCCTCAACGATGCTTTGCTGCACGAGAATGCGTGCTTGGCAGCGACGTTCACTGTTGTAGCTTTGACTATGCTTGTATTTAAAAGTGAAATGGAGTATATAGGCTCATTCTTGAGTTCCATGCAAACTCATAAAACCCTGTACTTGCTGCTCATGAAATTTTACTCTAATTTACTTAATACATAAATCTACTCATAAAATCAGCGGTAATTACCGAAAGCCCGGGAATCATTGCATGGTCCCTTTAATAAAAAGCTAAATGTGAGAAGTTTCCTACGTTTCATGGCAGCAATTCAGCCTCAGTAACGGTTGATAGTGGAGCTTGTTGGTACATACTTGTATATATTTGACAGCTTGAACCAGGGGAAGATATAGAGAAATTGAGACAGGAGAGAATAGACAGCTGACTACCAACGATTATTTAGTGGGAACTTCTTTTTCCTTGCGTGTTTTCAGACACCAACAAAAATTATTACATATTAAAACCTATTATACTAATATAATAATGCATGTGTATGTTTACAAAATTTTCACATTACCTAAACCTAAACTAATATTTTAAATTCACCCGCCACAAGCTCATACTGCCATTTTCTGGACCGTAACGCACCGTAGATATTGTCTCTCCTTTTTGTGAATAGTGATGGACGGGGTGCTGACGCACCCACTCGCTTGTTCTTCGATAGCAAGCGCCTCGAGCATCTCACGCGCATGAGTATTGTTATTACTGGCTAGGATGGTTATGTCCTTGAACGCTGCACTGCAGTGGCAAGTCCTGCAATGAGCTGCAAGATGCCCTGCCGACGTTCCTTGAAGGGATGCTGCGTGCTCGCGGGCTCTGTCGTTAATGCATCGGCCCGTCTGGCCGATGTAGCACTTCCCGCATGAAAGGGGAATGTTGTAAACCACTCCTGTCATGCATGGTACATATTGTGTTCTGTGGGCAATGTCGCACGTTTTTTCTTTGCCTGTTCTGTTGTTCACTCGTCTGCACATGGAGTACGCTTTGTTAGGCGCGGAGCATACTACTTGGATCTCATTCCTCGCGGCGATCTTTTTCAATTTGTGCGTAATCCCGTGAACGTATGGTAGCACAGCGATCTTCCTTCGGGTTTCCTCGTTTACTTTTTTGCCCGACTTTGCACTCTTCAAGTTTCTGCAGATGGTCTCACAAACGGGTACCAAGATACTTGTTGGGTATCCCGAATTCCGTAATCGTGACATCTGTTTTTCAAAGCTCGGCCCTATCTGGTGTTTACATGATTTGTTTAAGGCAGAAACTAACGCCGTGCTGGCGATACCTCTCTTAATAGTTCTTGAGTGGCCGGAGGTAAACGGCAGAAACCCTTTTGCTGACCGGGGTTCGTACCTCCAGCAAACGTGCCCTTGTTGGAAAATTAGCGCGAGGTCTAGGAATTTGATATTTTTGTCCACAGGTGATTCATGTGTGAACACCAATTCGGGGCAACTTTCTTGAAACACTTGCAGAATAATATCCTTGCATTCTTCACTCTGGTCGTCACCTTCTGTGGCACAAAGTACTAAAAAATCGTCCACATATCGGAAGATGGCTGTGACCCTTGTATCTGTGAGATTACTTGCGATGATCTTTCCGCATGCCCCCAGGAATAAGTCACACAATTGCGGCGCTACCCGAGACCCAATACATACTCCACTCTTTTGCACATATTGTTGATCTTGAAAGTCTACTACAGTGGAAGTCAGATATACACCTAATAGTTCCAAGAAGGTGCTCACACTTAGTCCAGCATTATTCTGAAACGCTGTAGAGCCCTGCTCCTCGATGGTGGATCGGAGAATCGCCATGAGTCTTCTGTGTGGGATTGAGTAATACATATCTTGGATATCGATGGAAAATCCAGATGTGACGCTTTCTCCATTCTTCTTAAGATATTCAATTAAATGTTCCGAGTTCTTAATTCTGTACGGATCGTCGGATTCTATCAAGGACAACTGTTTCGCCAGGAACGTCGACAAATGGACTTGCCAGGTTCCTCTTTCCGACACAATGGCCCGAAACGGTATGCCTTCCTTATGTGTTTTTGCTGAGAAAAAAACTTGCAGGTGTCCCTTCTTCGTTTTCTTTATTTTTGTGCTGAGGCTGTTAAGTTCGTTATTATCAAGTAGCTTCAGGGCTGCTGGTTTAGACTTCTTGCTTCTTTTTTCTTCCACATGAATGAAGTTCTTAGCCATTGCAGCAGAAGCTTTTTCTTCGTATGCGTCTGAATCTAAGACCACAAATCCGCCTTCCTTATCAGAAACACAGAGCTTAAGATCTTTGCTGATTAGCTCATGTACTGTGGTACCAAAGCTCCTATTTGCTTTTGCTGAGCTTCTTTGGCTTGCGATGCAGTCAATCCCTTCACTGATTATGCTTGACGCGCTCTCTTCTTGAGCCTTGGATGCGATGTTTCTGACCAAGGCAACCTTGTCAATGGGCTGTAGCCGTGGTGGTAGAGCAAACTTCGGCCCTTGTTCTAGTATGTTTCTCGCCTTATTTGAGATACTAATATCTCCGATGACTTGAAGGGCCTGTCTTTTTGGATGTTCCTTGTCCTTCCTTGCCAGGTGCTCCTTGAAATATGGGAGATACTGTGTTGTCCACATGGTCTCTGTTGAATGCCTTGCGATAGTCAGGTGGTTAATAAAAACATTGTAGTGGGGACACTTGGCACGTAGAAAATCTGTGAGAAGACGTTGTTGTCGCCAAGTCTCTGACCTGAGGATCTTGCTTACTCGCATAGCATGTCCCTGCGACGGAGCTATAAGGCCGAAGACTTGCCTTACATCATCTAGGATGATATTCTTGTTGATGCTACGTGCTAGTAGCCTACCTTGGCACGTGGTGGTGGCAATAAGATGGCTTAGAGTCTGCGGGGCCATTGATTGAATGCGTAGGAAGGAGGGGCTCAAATAACTAGAAAGAAACTGAGTAACGGTTGATAGTGGAGCTTGTTGGTACATACTTGTATATATTTGACAGCTTGAACCAGGGGAAGATATAGAGAAATTGAGACAGGAGAGAATAGACAGCTGACTACCAACGATTATTTAGTGGGAACTTCTTTTTCCTTGCGTGTTTTCAGACACCAACAAAAATTATTACATATTAAAACCTATTATACTAATATAATAATGCATGTGTATGTTTACAAAATTTTCACATTACCTAAACCTAAACTAATATTTTAAATTCACCCGCCACAAGCTCATACTGCCATTTTCTGGACCGTAACGCACCGTAGATATTGTCTCTCCTTTTTGTGAATAGTGATGGACGGGGTGCTGACGCACCCACTCGCTTGTTCTTCGATAGCAAGCGCCTCGAGCATCTCACGCGCATGAGTATTGTTATTACTGGCTAGGATGGTTATGTCCTTGAACGCTGCACTGCAGTGGCAAGTCCTGCAATGAGCTGCAAGATGCCCTGCCGACGTTCCTTGAAGGGATGCTGCGTGCTCGCGGGCTCTGTCGTTAATGCATCGGCCCGTCTGGCCGATGTAGCACTTCCCGTATGAAAGGGGAATGTTGTAAACCACTCCTGTCATGCATGGTACATATTGTGTTCTGTGGGCAATGTCGCACGTTTTTTCTTTGCCTGTTCTGTTGTTCACTCGTCTGCACATGGAGTACGCTTTGTTAGGCGCGGAGCATACTACTTGGATCTCATTCCTCGCGGCGATCTTTTTCAATTTGTGCGTAATCCCGTGAACGTATGGTAGCACAGCGATCTTCCTTCGGGTTTCCTCGTTTACTTTTTTGCCCGACTTTGCACTCTTCAAGTTTCTGCAGATGGTCTCACAAACGGGTACCAAGATACTTGTTGGGTATCCCGAATTCCGTAATCGTGACATCTGTTTTTCAAAGCTCGGCCCTATCTGGTGTTTACATGATTTGTTTAAGGCAGAAACTAACGCCGTGCTGGCGATACCTCTCTTAATAGTTCTTGAGTGGCCGGAGGTAAACGGCAGAAACCCTTTTGCTGACCGGGGTTCGTACCTCCAGCAAACGTGCCCTTGTTGGAAAATTAGCGCGAGGTCTAGGAATTTGATATTTTTGTCCACAGGTGATTCGTGTGTGAACACCAATTCGGGGCAACTTTCTTGAAACACTTGCAGAATAATATCCTTGCATTCTTCACTCTGGTCGTCACCTTCTGTGGCACAAAGTACTAAAAAATTTGCTCTACCACCACGGCTACAGCCCATTGACAAGGTTGCCTTGGTCAGAAACATCGCATCCAAGGCTCAAGAAGAGAGCGCGTCAAGCATAATCAGTGAAGGGATTGACTGCATCGCAAGCCAAAGAAGCTCAGCAAAAGCAAATAGGAGCTTTGGTACCACAGTACATGAGCTAATCAGCAAAGATCTTAAGCTCTGTGTTTCTGATAAGGAAGGCGGATTTGTGGTCTTAGATTCAGACGCATACGAAGAAAAAGCTTCTGCTGCAATGGCTAAGAACTTCATTCATGTGGAAGAAAAAAGAAGCAAGAAGTCTAAACCAGCAGCCCTGAAGCTACTTGATAATAACGAACTTAACAGCCTCAGCACAAAAATAAAGAAAACGAAGAAGGGACACCTGCAAGTTTTTTTCTCAGCAAAAACACATAAGGAAGGCATACCGTTTCGGGCCATTGTGTCGGAAAGAGGAACCTGGCAAGTCCATTTGTCGACGTTCCTGGCGAAACAGTTGTCCTTGATAGAATCCGACGATCCGTACAGAATTAAGAACTCGGAACATTTAATTGAATATCTTAAGAAGAATGGAGAAAGCGTCACATCTGGATTTTCCATCGATATCCAAGATATGTATTACTCAATCCCACACAGAAGACTCATGGCGATTCTCCGATCCACCATCGAGGAGCAGGGCTCTACAGCGTTTCAGAATAATGCTGGACTAAGTGTGAGCACCTTCTTGGAACTATTAGGTGTATATCTGACTTCCACTGTAGTAGACTTTCAAGATCAACAATATGTGCAAAAGAGTGGAGTATGTATTGGGTCTCGAGTAGCGCCGCAATTGTGTGACTTATTCCTGGGGGCATGCGGAAAGATCATCGCAAGTAATCTCACAGATACAAGGGTCACAGCCATCTTCCGATATGTGGACGATTTTTTAGTACTTTGTGCCACAGAAGGTGACGACCAGAGTGAAGAATGCAAGGATATTATTCTGCAAGTGTTTCAAGAAAGTTGCCCCGAATTGGTGTTCACACATGAATCACCTGTGGACAAAAATATCAAATTCCTAGACCTCGCGCTAATTTTCCAACAAGGGCACGTTTGCTGGAGGTACGAACCCCGGTCAGCAAAAGGGTTTCTGCCGTTTACCTCCGGCCACTCAAGAACTATTAAGAGAGGTATCGCCAGCACGGCGTTAGTTTCTGCCTTAAACAAATCATGTAAACACCAGATAGGGCCGAGCTTTGAAAAACAGATGTCACGATTACGGAATTCGGGATACCCAACAAGTATCTTGGTACCCGTTTGTGAGACCATCTGCAGAAACTTGAAGAGTGCAAAGTCGGGCAAAAAAGTAAACGAGGAAACCCGAAGGAAGATCGCTGTGCTACCATACGTTCACGGGATTACGCACAAATTGAAAAAGATCGCCGCGAGGAATGAGATCCAAGTAGTATGCTCCGCGCCTAACAAAGCGTACTCCATGTGCAGACGAGTGAACAACAGAACAGGCAAAGAAAAAACGTGCGACATTGCCCACAGAACACAATATGTACCATGCATGACAGGAGTGGTTTACAACATTCCCCTTTCATGCGGGAAGTGCTACATCGGCCAGACGGGCCGATGCATTAACGACAGAGCCCGCGAGCACGCAGCATCCCTTCAAGGAACGTCGGCAGGGCATCTTGCAGCTCATTGCAGGACTTGCCACTGCAGTGCAGCGTTCAAGGACATAACCATCCTAGCCAGTAATAACAATACTCATGCGCGTGAGATGCTCGAGGCGCTTGCTATCGAAGAACAAGCGAGTGGGTGCGTCAGCACCCCGTCCATCACTATTCACAAAAAGGAGAGACAATATCTACGGTGCGTTACGGTCCAGAAAATGGCAGTATGAGCTTGTGGCGGGTGAATTTAAAATATTAGTTTAGGTTTAGGTAATGTGAAAATTTTGTAAACATACACATGCATTATTATATTAGTATAATAGGTTTTAATATGTAATAATTTTTGTTGGTGTCTGAAAACACGCAAGGAAAAAGAAGTTCCCACTAAATAATCGTTGGTAGTCAGCTGTCTATTCTCTCCTGTCTCAATTTCTCTATATCTTCCCCTGGTTCAAGCTGTCAAATATATACAAGTATGTACCAACAAGCTCCACTATCAACCGTTACTCAGTTTCTTTCTAGTTATTTGAGCCCCTCCTTCCTACGCATTCAATCAATGGCCCCGCAGACTCTAAGCCATCTTATTGCCACCACCACGTGCCAAGGTAGGCTACTAGCACGTAGCATCAACAAGAATATCATCCTAGATGATGTAAGGCAAGTCTTCGGCCTTATAGCTCCGTCGCAGGGACATGCTATGCGAGTAAGCAAGATCCTCAGGTCAGAGACTTGGCGACAACAACGTCTTCTCACAGATTTTCTACGTGCCAAGTGTCCCCACTACAATGTTTTTATTAACCACCTGACTATCGCAAGGCATTCAACAGAGACCATGTGGACAACACAGTATCTCCCATATTTCAAGGAGCACCTGGCAAGGAAGGACAAGGAACATCCAAAAAGACAGGCCCTTCAAGTCATCGGAGATATTAGTATCTCAAATAAGGCGAGAAACATACTAGAACAAGGGCCGAAGTTTGCTCTACCACCACGGCTACAGCCCATTGACAAGGTTGCCTTGGTCAGAAACATCGCATCCAAGGCTCAAGAAGAGAGCGCGTCAAGCATAATCAGTGAAGGGATTGACTGCATCGCAAGCCAAAGAAGCTCAGCAAAAGCAAATAGGAGCTTTGGTACCACAGTACATGAGCTAATCAGCAAAGATCTTAAGCTCTGTGTTTCTGATAAGGAAGGCGGATTTGTGGTCTTAGATTCAGACGCATACGAAGAAAAAGCTTCTGCTGCAATGGCTAAGAACTTCATTCATGTGGAAGAAAAAAGAAGCAAGAAGTCTAAACCAGCAGCCCTGAAGCTACTTGATAATAACGAACTTAACAGCCTCAGCACAAAAATAAAGAAAACGAAGAAGGGACACCTGCAAGTTTTTTTCTCAGCAAAAACACATAAGGAAGGCATACCGTTTCGGGCCATTGTGTCGGAAAGAGGAACCTGGCAAGTCCATTTGTCGACGTTCCTGGCGAAACAGTTGTCCTTGATAGAATCCGACGATCCGTACAGAATTAAGAACTCGGAACATTTAATTGAATATCTTAAGAAGAATGGAGAAAGCGTCACATCTGGATTTTCCATCGATATCCAAGATATGCATTACTCAATCCCACACAGAAGACTCATGGCGATTCTCCGATCCACCATCGAGGAGCAGGGCTCTACAGCGTTTCAGAATAATGCTGGACTAAGTGTGAGCACCTTCTTGGAACTATTAGGTGTATATCTGACTTCCACTGTAGTAGACTTTCAAGATCAACAATATGTGCAAAAGAGTGGAGTATGTATTGGGTCTCGGGTAGCGCCGCAATTGTGTGACTTATTCCTGGGGGCATGCGGAAAGATCATCGCAAGTAATCTCACAGATACAAGGGTCACAGCCATCTTCCGATATGTGGACGATTTTTTAGTACTTTGTGCCACAGAAGGTGACGACCAGAGTGAAGAATGCAAGGATATTATTCTGCAAGTGTTTCAAGAAAGTTGCCCCGAATTGGTGTTCACACATGAATCACCTGTGGACAAAAATATCAAATTCCTAGACCTCGCGCTAATTTTCCAACAAGGGCACGTTTGCTGGAGGTACGAACCCCGGTCAGCAAAAGGGTTTCTGCCGTTTACCTCCGGCCACTCAAGAACTATTAAGAGAGGTATCGCCAGCACGGCGTTAGTTTCTGCCTTAAACAAATCATGTAAACACCAGATAGGGCCGAGCTTTGAAAAACAGATGTCACGATTACGGAATTCGGGATACCCAACAAGTATCTTGGTACCCGTTTGTGAGACCATCTGCAGAAACTTGAAGAGTGCAAAGTCGGGCAAAAAAGTAAACGAGGAAACCCGAAGGAAGATCGCTGTGCTACCATACGTTCACGGGATTACGCACAAATTGAAAAAGATCGCCGCGAGGAATGAGATCCAAGTAGTATGCTCCGCGCCTAACAAAGCGTACTCCATGTGCAGACGAGTGAACAACAGAACAGGCAAAGAAAAAACGTGCGACATTGCCCACAGAACACAATATGTACCATGCATGACAGGAGTGGTTTACAACATTCCCCTTTCATGCGGGAAGTGCTACATCGGCCAGACGGGCCGATGCATTAACGACAGAGCCCGCGAGCACGCAGCATCCCTTCAAGGAACGTCGGCAGGGCATCTTGCAGCTCATTGCAGGACTTGCCACTGCAGTGCAGCGTTCAAGGACATAACCATCCTAGCCAGTAATAACAATACTCATGCGCGTGAGATGCTCGAGGCGCTTGCTATCGAAGAACAAGCGAGTGGGTGCGTCAGCACCCCGTCCATCACTATTCACAAAAAGGAGAGACAATATCTACGGTGCGTTACGGTCCAGAAAATGGCAGTATGAGCTTGTGGCGGGTGAATTTAAAATATTAGTTTAGGTTTAGGTAATGTGAAAATTTTGTAAACATACACATGCATTATTATATTAGTATAATAGGTTTTAATATGTAATAATTTTTGTTGGTGTCTGAAAACACGCAAGGAAAAAGAAGTTCCCACTAAATAATCGTTGGTAGTCAGCTGTCTATTCTCTCCTGTCTCAATTTCTCTATATCTTCCCCTGGTTCAAGCTGTCAAATATATTCAGCCTCAATTTTCTTTTTCCACAGTGCTGGCTGCTTTTCCACACTGCACGGTTCCACTTCTTGGCGGTGTGCATCCGCTGTACAGAGAAGCACACTAGACCGAGCAAATGGCACAATGCTTCTCCGCCTTGCATAGTCTCGCTTAAAGTCGCTGAATGTTCCCAGAGTACCAAATTCCATTCAGTTCGCTTACCGGAAGTCAATCCCCCCAAGAATCCAATTCCAATTGGCCGGTTTCGTCCGTGGCAAAAATTTATCAGTCGGCCATTTTGTGGATCGGCCCAAAACAACAAAAGCCTGTATATAAAACGTTTCCAGTGGTGGAAATGGCAAATGGTGATTTGGAGCAGCTCTTGTAGCAGGGAAAAACGGCTTTTTGGAGCAGACAAATTTGAGCTTTCATGTCAGAAAAGTTTATACAATCTCTTTGAAAGTTAGCTTGTGGAAAAAACTGCTGTTGTTGGAATGTTGGGGGACTAAAGTGTTCTGCCTACAAGGGACCTGGCCTCTACAGATATTCATTTATTGAACAATGATATGCCGGCAATTTTGTAGATGTAACCAATAACTCTTCGTTGGGCATGTACAAATAATGGATTTTGGGTACAAAGCAAATTCAACGTGGATAGTGGTTTTGGCCGAATATTTTTTAATTGAATATTGAAGAGTTGTTGCACCTTTTTCCACGCCTTTTACTACTGTTACACCATGCTTAAACGAAAATTCAGCTGAACTCGCGAAGGTTTTTCCTAAGCTCCTAACTGCCCACTCATGAGCTGTCAAATTTAATATAGCTATATTTATAAACTGTAGCCTCAGAACATCCAGTATCCACGTTGGAATGGCAAGTAATTGACAAATTTGACATAAAATTAAATTTATAAAGGACCCCGCCCTACCTAATTGAGGGGATTTATAAGTCATCTTCCTATATGAAAATATTTTCTTCAATTCTGAATTTAAAAAAATATATTGAACACAGGTTTTTAGAACATCGCTGCCGAACATATACATTTGCATAAAAGCCAGTTAAATTTTGATGATTTTACTACAATGTAATATGAACAATCACAAAATTTCCCCTTTTTTCTTTTTAGTACATTAGGTGCGTGCATGCACCATACTAGTTATTTGAAGGTGTGTTTTTCGCCTAAGCGCGCGGCTGCGCTGCGGCGAAGCGGGTCGCAAGATTGCAGTGTCCGCTCCGCGGGTATTGCTTCTCCGTAGCGCACCTGTGTTTGAGGACAAGCGCACTCAAGGGGGCTAGCCCGCCGCGATCAACACTTCGAAAAGCACAAATATCGCAGTTCATTTGGAAGCGAATATCAAATAACATATTATTTGAAACTACTATTGGAAAATTCCAATATCTGCGCATAGTACTTAGGCATAGAAGAACAAAAAAAAAACTGTACTTTTTTTAATTTTTAGTGGCATCGCCAACAATGTCATGTCAACAACGCCAAACGCAGCAGTTCCACCGGTTCCACCACTTCGTTTTCGAATTATTACAGCTACGGCGGGTACGCACAGGTGGGAGCGCTGGACATCAATGTTAAGACTAAACGAAAGGTGTTTTTTCTCCGTTTTTATTTCCTTTTTTATATCAAGCAGCCGCTAATCTGGTTTGCCAAAGAAGATAGCTGGCTCGTTTGCTCGCCCTGGTTGCGCTGGTGCTGCGTTTCAAACTCTACACCTCGGACGCTAAGCCTAACGTTCAACTTCAATGTGTTTCCAGGCGAGCGAGAGACGAGATGGGAGGAGCGAGTCACGCACCGCTCAGAACGAAGGAAAGAACTTTAATAAAGACAAACTAGTGTCGCCAAAGGCCAGGAACATGGACTGAAGAGCTCGCACGAGAATGAACGGCTACACCGTACGCACTTCGCTTTAATTGCACAGGGTAGCGCCATATTGGGGATTGCAAACGCTGCACCGCGACTCGGTTCTGAAATGAAGCTTGGGACCTTCAGTACTCGGGGAACATACAGCGACTAGGCTCGCTCTTGTACAGTGCACAGGCGCACTGCGGGAGAATACGCTTGACGGCAGCAAGTCGCGTGGCAAGGCACAGCTCTGGAGGGCTATGTTGCACGTTTTGGACTCCCAGGAGACTAGGGAGAATGAAGTGACGTCAACAATACAGCAAACGCAGATTGGATGTTGACAGAAGAAAACAAAATCAACATCCAATCTGCATTTGCTGCGTTGTTGACGTCACTTCCTTCTTCCTAGTCTTCTGGGAGTCCAAAAAGCGCAACATAGCACCCCTGGACCCCAGAAACTGCCTCGGACAGTTGAGGAAACACGCTGTGGCGACCCAGTCTAGGAATTTCGCTTCAAACAGTAATGTATATTCACATAACCTCCGTAATGTCTCTACTGGTTCCTACATTTATATCTACAGGTGGTCCCCGATTTTTTCTCTGAACTTTCCATGCTGGAAGAAGTGGAGCAACTCCGACTGCGTCACCTCCGTCACAGATCCTCGGTAGACGTCGTGAAGCTCAAACAGTGGCATAGCCTCTGCACTCTGGAAAGAAAAGAAAAAAGTTGCCATTCAAACAAGTGCTGCCGATAGCATTGAGGTAACCCATGTGGCCACATTATTAAAAAGAAAGGGCTTCACAACTCTGGTATATATTAATAGTACAAAAGTCACCTTTTTAACATGAAATAGGTAAGTTATGTAAAGCGCCAAAGTAAGACACAAAAGTGAAACACAAAAGCGAGATGCGAAAGAAAGGCACAAAAGCATTGCAACTGAGGGAACTACACAGAGCTCTCAAAATGAAGTTCTGCATTTCTAAGAAAGGCACTATGGAAGGGTCGCAAAGTCCCTTTTTGCCCCTAGGTTACGCTTTCGGGCAGACACTAAGCAAGTATAGTCATAGCTGTCAATTTTCTAATTAACTAAAATTCGTTAACAAACTTTTTAATTAGTTTAGTCATATGTTTATACTGGTAACATAAAGGCAGCCATATTCCAAGAGAGTTCCATTTTATAGATTTCTAACTAGCCAGAGTTCGGAGATATGGGTCACCAAACTCCCCACTCAATCCGGTTAACTATGCATTCAAAACTGCAAAGATTAGCACGAAAAGCCCTCCCAGGTGCGAAGCAGGCCGTTGCATGCGACACTCCATGTGAGGCAGAGTCAATAACCGTTCCTCTCTCACTTCTAGCCGACGAAGAACTGTAACTAGCTACGCGCCCCGTCATACTATGAAATGTCGCGCGCAACAACCTGCATCGGACCGCAAATGGCTTTTGCGCCAATCTTTGCCGTCTCGATCTCATAATTAGCCGGATTGAGCGGCAAATTCGAAGACTCGCATCTCGGAATATACGAGAATTCTATAAATGAAGCGGTCTTGGAAGACGGCCGTTTTGAAGTCCCGGTCAAACGCTGACGCCACGTGGTGCGCTGCTGCGACGCCAGTAGCGCATCGCAGCAAGTGGCTCGAGCCAATCGTATAACACGTCCTGCATTAAAACAGCGCCGGAAGAGGGACAGGGGGTGCCACCCGTTTGCCGGCGACGACGACGAAAGGTACGCCCATGTGGTCCAGGTCCTTGAGCCTCTTGCCGATGGTCCAGGAGTCCCGGTCGTCCAGGAGGACGTCCCCCGCCAGAATGTCCTGGGAGCTCAGGCAGCTGGTCAGGTGGAGGCTGAGGGGGAGCCCAACCTCCTCTTCGTGACTCCCTTTCTGCTCCGAGATCGAATTGGACGGCGGAACATGTGGCAGTCAGTAGGGTCGTTCGATCGAACTACACTTTTCTGCACCGGTGTAAGATTTACGGGCAACACTGACCAAGTTCGAGCAAGAGAATGAAGATTTCATGCCCAACAAATTGATCAAAAAGTCGACGCACCGATTATAATGGCGGCACAGTGCTCGCCGGCGAGGAATAAAAAAGGTGCGTGAGCGAGACACATTAGTTTCTCATACTTGCCGTAAAACGCTGAGCATTTTCTTGTCTCCAACAAACACTGATTGGCTACGTTTGAAATCTTTATAGATCTTTATAGACCAACACGCAGCCCTGACGTCACGCAGCTGCGGTGGCGCTGTCGACGGCGCTGCACATGCGTAGACGCTTCACATTTCGCGAATTCCGTTTCTGCGCACGTGCAGTGCCCACACCAGTGAGGGCCAACACGGGCTTGTTTGTAAACAGCGCGTCGGTCTATAAAATAATCAAAGGACGTATCGGGTGCCTGCGCTAGACTTTTGAGAACACCCAGCTTGCCGAGCTGCTGCTCCGCGACGGATGCTTCACCTAGCACGTCGGCGCACTGCAATCAAGCTTGACGCGTGTGCACCAGTGCTGAGCAGTGAAGCCCACTCCGTCTCGTGTTGCTTGTGATTGTATGCTCTCCGGATTTACCGGTCGCCCGTCTCCCAGTTTTTTAAGGTCGTCTCCAACTTTTGGGAGTGTGCTCGCTCTGTATTTTACGGTATATGGGTAGGGGACAACAGGTAACTCGCACAATCCTTTCTCAGACTGTTGGCAGAAGTTTCGGTCTCAATAACTGTCGCTTATTCGCGACTACAACTGTCTATAGGTGGTGCCACTCGTTTTACAAAATGGCGGATATAGTGAGGGCCGGAGATGTGTGCTGGTATACCAGTTGCTGAGCCTGCCTAGTGAGCTGGCTTCATTGAGTGACTCAAATTATTCCCATGTATACAAGGAAGTTAGGGTGTTATGCACATGGACCACCTCTTTATCCTGAAAGCAAAACGGTGTTTGGCATGAAATTTACACCAGAAGGCACTTTTTGATTTGTGAACGAAACTAAAACCAACTTCTACCTCGGACTTAATTTCTCGATATAAGTGTTAATTTTGGTTTCTCACCTAACTCAAGATGTGTCTCGCAGCATAATTCTTGAGCTAAATAAATTGTTAGCTGAAAGTTTATTTTGTGACGTAAGTTTCTGGTTTAGGCACTTCAAAATATTTTGGAGTGATCAGTGACCCTTTAAAGACAGGGTCTTTCATACTTAGAGCTATTTATTAAAAAATCAGCGCTAATATTTGTGTGTTCTTGATGCTTCTTCTCACACGAATAATTGTCATGTCAAATAATGAACTGTGGGTCTTTGTGCATTTAGATGAATAATTGCTTTAGCACTATTCCCAGTACAAAAGAAAAACAAAATCAATCCAAATTCTACAAAATATTGCCACGGGTAACGGGTTCAGGATATTTTCACAAAACATAAATTAGGAAAAACTGTTCTCACTACAAAAAGTAAAAAAAAAATGGAATCCAAGTTGGGCGGAATAAGTGTGTAATGTTTCTTAAGGCAACGCGTAATGCATAGGACTTTATATTCCATTCAGGGTTTATGTTTATCTTGATAGCAATGTCACAATTTTTCATATTCTAAAAAGAAAACAAAATTAAACTTTTCTGTAAAGACACTTATGGTTAAGTGATATATTTTTGTGACTGCGGTGTTTATTGGCAGCCTACACTACTGCAATTTGCATTATTGATAATACATTAGGAAAATTTAATACATAGTTTTTCAAGCCCTAATGTAATTTGTTGCATATGATCTCATTTTAATTGTGCAAACAACTACGGTAACCCAAAGTTGGTGGATTATCATCACTGGTGCCAATTTCAGCATATTTAATCAAGAGGTTATAAAATAAAAATAGTATAAAATCAATGAAAAAATTCTAGCTAGTCTGAGAAATCTATGTAAAGGACATTAATTGTGGGTCAAACATATGGTGCTATCAAAGTCACCCACTTTTTTGGCAATCGGCAAGACTTCCGAATTCGTTGCCAATCCTTCCGGAACAAATGTCCCAAAATACAAAAAACAGATTCCATTGTTCTTTTATAATTACAAAACTTCCTAGAACGTTTTCCAGTTCGAAGGATCGCCTCCCTGCTTGCACGTCTGCTCACTGCAGCATGTTTCGTTCGCGTTGGAAAACCGGTGAAACAGTAGCAAGGTTTAGTATTGCGTATACGAGCGAAGGCAAGCACTGCGTGTTTGCGTTAACGTTGCGCGTTCCACACTGCGCATGCGCGGAGCCCAAAATTGCTAGGCGCACCTTGGTGACTCAGAATAGCATGCCCCCGACCCTTTCTTCAAAGTGGACCCTTCCCGCATAAATAGCTGACTTTGTTCTGGGGATATGAGCCAGCTTTCTCCCCGCGTTGTTTGCTCCACTTTCGGAGTAGTGAGCGTCACTGGTGGACCGTGGTGCAGGGAATGTGTTCAGCAGCCGGTCGTGGCTTCATTGGTGGCGGACTTTCCTCTCGTCACTCAAGCGTCGATCGAGTCCGAGGTATGTTTTGACATTAAGCTCAAATGAATGCCACATGAATTACCTATGCATCGTCTGGTACATACACTTTGTTTCTTGAATAGGATCCCTTCATTCCTTTTGGTAGCAGAAACGTTACAGGTAGAGCTATCGCATGAACGTGCCAGCTCCACCATAGTGTGTTGGCTATGCAATTAAGCTCACGACGTCTCTATAAATTTTTCTGCCGGTCAAGCACGGCGCCGAAAGCTATAGTAGTTCACACGATTGCCTTAGTGGGTACAAGAGCTATCATTTCAGTCAATTGGGTGGGAGGGGAGTATGAGGTTCTATGGTCAAAGACTATCAAGGCAGTGCAGCGACGAGCTTTAGCACCCCAAATAATAAACTAGCTTACCTGAACAAAACCACTGAAGCGAAGCGCATTAAAATTACTATTCAATTATTTTGGCGACAGATTCAAGTGACGGATGTGATCATATTGTTTCTTCATGGAGTTGTCTGCTGCAACATTAGGACTACAGCGCCTTGGACGCCTCATCAGCGACAGACACAATTTTGTTTTGAAAGCTACCAACGTTATGTCAGCGTCGCATTGCAAATGGTTGCTACTTTGCGGTTTACAAAAGCGGTTCAGAGAAATCGATCCCAAAGCGGTTGAAAATGCCGCAGCCGCCAAGTGGATCCGAGCATTTTCAACCGCTTGGCGGCTGCGGATCCGTTTCCAGTGTGAACGCGCCATAAGAGTATCTAATTTCTAAAGCATGCTCTTACACTTTCACGGCTAAACGAAGTGCCCATGGTTTGTTACCTACAGCTCGTGCCCATCGTAACTGCAGCTCCCAGAAAGCACGATGACCAAAATGTCGCAACCACGCCACCTACCTTACGATGAACTGCAGAGGACTCTACGAGAAATCCAAAGCCACGCGAGTGTTGTGTGACCTTAGGGAAGGGGCACACCGACGTGCGGGGGGGAGAAGGGGGGGGGGTGTAATCATATGACATGTTTACAGCGGGCAGTGAATTGGCTAGGATGACTCGTAGCTCCCACTGCGATCCGCCGCAAGGAGAAATGGAGTATGGCAGGTTTAGCGTAATCTTTGTACAGGCCCACAGAAGAAACGTCGGGGTTTTTGAGCTGTCGAGCGGCGTACGAATGTCTACTATCACCAGACACTTGCCTTAGGAGTGACCACCGCCACCTTGAAGGGAGCAATCGCCAATGGCCATCGCAGCTCGGACTGCGTCGAGAGTACTTCGAGAGATGCGGCCAACAACCTAGTCACTCCGATTCCGAAGCAGTTCATCACCAGTGCTCTGCAAAAGTAGAAGCAATAGTGCTTTGTGTGTGCTCAGACGGCGGGAAGTTAGGCAGCCCCTATGTGCGTCTGGTGTTTCTGCTCTAAACAATAAATTTAGCCAGAGCAGTACTGCTGCTTGACTGGGATCTTTAATGTGCTCTGCACAGCAGTGACACATGACCGCATGCCCGTAAGATGTTCATCGAGATTGAGACGGGCAGGGGTGGAGATTGAACCCAGCACCCCTGGGTTCTGTAGTGCGAGCTTTCGCGCTATGTGCTGCAAGTTCAGTGCGTCAATGCACTCTGTCATCGACCGTCCCTTTGCAAAAGGACCCCCAACCCAATTTTCACTGGCGTTTCTTCAAGGGCAGCAACTAAGCTCCTTATGACTATATATTCTCAAATATTAAGTTGAGAATGCTGATGACTTGGAAAATAAGTTACCGACCGATTTTCCGCACGCCGATAATTCGGATTTGTTCGATTTTTAGACCTAAAGGAGGAACAGTGACCTACCCGATAGGAAGAGTGCGTATTCACAACCGATGTTTTAAAAAAACAGTCTGAAAGTTCAATTTTTTGGACAGAAGCGTTGCGAACGTTTGGCGGGAGACACCACTGAAAAGCCGCCATTTTAGATTCTATGTTGGCTGCACATGGGTTGGTTTGGTTTGGCAGTGCCACTCGAGTACTGCCAAATCCTACCGCTAGGCGACACTATGCTACGGCTTTTTTTTCTTCTCTCTAGCTGCACGTGATTATCATCATCATTCTTACCATTTTGCTTTGTTAATTCGCCAATCTGCAGTCGTGGACTTGCGCCTCTCATCTTGTCTCCGTGAATTGTGTTTTCAGACTACGCTGGCTTGGACGTCAGGGCCTCATCTGGTCTGTCGCCGCCGCGAAGTGTCGCTAAGAAGCGCGGAAAGTACTCAACCATAATGCTAGAAAAGAAGGCAGCGGTTCTCAAGGTAATAGAAAGTGACCGAACGCAAGCGGAGGAGTAACCTGAAGCAAGTCACTATTGACGGCTTTTCTAAGCCCGCTTAGACGTAATAAAGGTAAGTTTTTTTTTAATCTGCTGATTTTTCGAACGGCTCTATTATTCTGACGTTTTTACTGTCCCCGCAAAGTTAGAAAAATCGGTTGGCGACTGCCCATGAAAAGAAACAGGTGACCATGAGTAAGGAAAACTTAGAACAAAAGGCAAGTATTGCGGGAGCAGGGTTATCGTTCTCTGTCGGCTTGGGAAAACGAACGTCAAAGAATGAGGCAGTAATGGGTATGTTTTTGGAGCGAAGCACAAAGGTAGTGATGCAGGTTGAAGACTTTAAAATGAGGTTCCAGAGCTTCCATGCTGAGCCAAAGGTCAAAGGGCAGGAAGAAGTTTAAGTCTGCCCTGAAAGAAGGCGACCAGCTATTGCTATTTATAGTACTGCTAGTGAAGTGTGATAGCTAACTTGGGGTCTTGAAATGCACAATGCACTAGTGATGTTTGAATTGACACATACAGCAGTTCTAGCACATGAAACAAATTTTAAATTTCAATGCAAACTGGAGTACACATTTCTTGCCCCATTTTGATTGACAGAAACATAATTCTAAAACCAAAGTTTGGCTGCAATCGACTTCTGTGACAACTACAGCCAGGCTTTAAACTCACGATAAATGCAGAAAAGGAGTAAAAACCCATAATTTTCTAGGCCACAATTTTTTTTCTAGCAAGGCAGAGGTGACATGTTCATGGCCACTAAACTTCTGAAATTCCCGAGACTGGAATGCGGGCCTGCAAGCAGGACGTTTATTCTTTACAGACCCTTCAACTTTGCCAAACAAAATTAAAAAAATTAGGGGATTTAACCCATTCGCTACCGAATCCGGCGAATCGCTGGGCGTGCCGTCAGGGGCCATATTGCCAAAACCGGCGATTCGCCGGGCTGCATACATATGTTTTAAAAAGCCATTCAAAGATGATGCACTATGTAGACTTGGGGTAGTGTAGTTAGATACACTGCCAACAGATGACGAGAGTCATACTGTTCGCTGTGTTTGTTTGAGCTTGTTCTTTTGTGAGTCGTCCTTCCCACTCGATCGTTGTCTACTTGGAGAAGATGGCAGAGTCCAGTATACAGCGTGGCCTTTCCGACGATGAAAACATAGACACCTCTTTGACACAGATGATGACAGGATGTCCGGTGAGGATAGTGAGTTTTCAGAGCCTTCTGTCGGCAACGGGAGCGATTCCGACAGCAGTTACGAGTCAGAATCACAGCAAGATAGCCCTGGTTTTGCGATGCCTAAGCGACCGAGAATGGAGTGCTTCAAGATCTTTCATACAAGAAAGGTTCTGTGAGGGCCTAGTGATTTGTAGACTGGAACAAACCAGTTAAGCATGTAAATAAAAAAGTTTTCTTGTTTCCTGCACAGAGTTTTACTGTACAAACTTATTGCCCTGTTTTAGCGGAAAAGAATTTGCGGTACAGACGGCCCGGCAGCACACGACACGCGTAGTAGCCAATGGGTGTTAAAGTACAAAACTAGAACAATGGCCAAAACCCCGTGTCTCCATTGGTCCGTGGCTTAGAACATTCCCAGCTGCCAGTGCGTTTTTCGCAAGGACTTGCACAAAAACAGGAGTGTCAACAACCACTTACTTATTCTTCCCGTCAGAGTCCATGAAGCTTGCCTTGAGTGGATCGGAGTAAACAGTCCCCAGGGAGAATGCGTGGGCAACCTTGTGAAGAAGCAAGCATGAGCAACAGTTACGGTTATGCACACAAATTTTGCCAGCTCCGCTTTGTAGACACGTCGTCCTGTGAGAGCGCAACAATTGGCGACAGTCGTGCCGCCAACGTTTCGAGCGTAGTCTGGTGACAGCTGCATCAACCGTAACTACCCCATTTTCTGGACCATCGTACGCAGCTGGTGCATAGTCTGCAGGGACACATTTGGGGTCAAAAATAAGAGCTTTTGCTTAGATAGTCCACACCTGCTGCATAGTCTGCACTTAGTGCCTAATTCAAACGTAAAAATTATTGTATAAATTACGCCTTGACAAATGTCAGCTGTATTAGCTCACAAGGGTTTTATCATCCATAAATCAACATTAATATACTCTGGTACTCATAAAATCCTTCAGGTTTTGTCACAGTGAACGATCTAGAAGAAAAACAAATCCTTGTACAGTCCGCACCTGTATAGTCTGCAGTGGGCAGAATTTCTACTTTTAAACGGAAGACACAATACAAGGATCAGATGTACGAGATGAATTACCAGCAGTACAGTCGTGCTACTAAAGTCCAACAATGCGATAACAAGTAAAAAAAGAACAAAGAATGTACCTCCACACCCCTTTCTTCCTCGAGGGGAGTGCTGCACTGATCACAGGGTTGATTCTCTGTCTCTGCAATAAAACCAGGGAAAAAACAATCAGTTTTTGCAAGGAAGTTCTTAGGAAAAAAAACATTATGAGTCATTCCACAAGACCACAAATTAAATGAAAACTTTTTATAAATTGTTATAGTCACTCAAAGTACTAGCAACCAAAAAAGCAGAAACCTTCACCTGATTCAACTTTGTCGGCGCTTACACCAATATGACACCTGCGAATAAAAATAAAGATTTGGAGCTTCTTCAAAAACCTGGAGGCGGCATATTTGTACCACAAAGGCACAGTGTAGAACAGTCACCAAGCACAGCAGCAATGCCACATTCTAATGTAGATTGCTAAAAAAAAGAAGAAAAAAGAACACCCCAAGCCTGAAGCTTAGAACTTACTTTGGGCAGACAAAAAGGCGATCCTCTCCAATGTTGCTCAGAAAGTGGAATTCATGCGAATAGTTTCCACCCATAGCGCCTGAAGACGCCTTGACTGCACAACAAAAAGTATTAAATGAAGCTTCTCTCAAGCAGATGTCATATTGTAGCAAGTTCCAGAAAAACGAACACCACGTAAACAACTTTTCTTCCTGCAAAGAATCTTTCACCTTTCTTAAAATAGGAGTTCAGCTAGGCCATCCAGCTTTTGGGGAAGTGCAAGATCAAAGTCGAAGTTGAATAATGCTAACATCCAAAAGCTCCAAAACAGATCAAATGAAGAGTCACAAATTCCACAGAAGAAAGCGAGTGCACTGCCTTTTCTCATTGACTCTAAACAAACATGTTTACCCTATGCCCATCTGTACAACAGATACACAGCATAACATGATTAGCATAGACATCACATTGGCACTTCGTTGCAATTAATTCAGACAGATCAGTGTAGAATGTTAAACTTAACCACCCCAGTTAGTGCCACACGCAAGATGAATAAATAAAAAATGGGCACCCACAGGTTCGAGGAGGTTTTTGAGCGTGTTGGCATAAATATATTCAAGATACAAAAGCCTTTTTGACAAAGACAGACGAGGGCAGTCTGGCACAGGTTAAATGTGTCGTCGCCCGCTCTGCACAACTGCTACCTAAGACATGAATGTGCTGAAGACAACAGAATCCCACCTTTCACAAACGGCACTCCAAGGCGCTCGAGGATCCGGCTGTACGCAGTGCAGACAATGTCGTACGTCTCTGCCGCGCTTTCAGCACTTCTGTCGAAGCTATACATATCTGCAAAGAGTGTGCCACACGTTGCCACAAAACCAGGAGCCATACACCGGCGGTAGTGTGACAACCTCCCCCCTCCACCCCCAGACAAAAGGTTAGGGGCGTGCAAATATTTGAAATTTCGAATATGACTAGAATATTTTTCTTATTCGATTTGTATTCGATTCGAGAATTGCATATTTGAAAATTTCCAAATATTCGGTTATGGCCGAATATTCCAAGCAAATAGCAAATAATTCGCGCGCGGGACATGCCCTGATCATTCAGAGCTTTCTGAAAAGCCGTGCTCAGTCGACTAAATTGCAGGTATTGTAGCCATTTTCTTATAAACCCTTGCCGTTTACGTTATACGTAGAACTACCGTGTTTGCACAATTCTAACCCGCACCCAAATGTAACACGCAGGCAGCTCCCAGATATTCAAAAAGTAAATTGCTGCCGATTCTACCGCACAGGTGAAATAATGAAGGTTGAATACATAGCTCACTTCATAAAACGGATTTTATGAAACGCACGCCAACACAAAAACAAATACCATGCATTAGCCGCCGTTGTCGGAGTCCAACAATGGTTCTTTGCTCTCCACAAAGGTAATACTTGCTTTCGTCTAAAGCGTTTTAGGTGCTGCGCTTCTTGTGCTTGTACGAGTGCAGGACCATAACCTCTGGGAGGGTCGTCTTCCAAACACTTTGCGGGCTCGTCGGGTCGCTGGGATTGGGAGGTCACACAGTGCTACCCCGTTAACTTTACCTGCGAGCGTGATGCCCTTTAGTTTAAATAAAACCTCCTAGTAGAATGTCTTTTGCTTTTCCACCTTAACAGCAGACACCAGTTTGTAGACACAAGAGAATGAACCTTTTTCAAGTAACGAGTGCCGGGTGGTAGTTTGTCTGTGAATTACAATTAAAGGGCAGCCCAATAGGACTCCGTTCGTCAAAACATATTGACATTGTGCCGTTCTATCGGTGAGCATTGCTCTTTATGCACCATGCTACTGATACCCAGAAAAAGAATCGTCAAAAAATGACGAAATACACGGAAAGATAGGTGCTGACAATGTTGGTCGTGCGGGATGGTGCCCTGCGAAAATGGAGACAGCGGGAAGCAAGGCCAGGGCAGAGGGTGTGCGCATGTGCTGAAACTTACTGGAAAAAGGTCCATTTGCGTGATATGGGTACCAAAATGGCAATTGTAAACAAACGGTCATGATGGCGATGGAGCTAGTCACTTTATACCGAGTATTGCGTTTTTCTTTTAAGTTTCGGTTCTTGGTTACGATTGTAACGCGCATGTATTTTTGGGCACCGATTTTTTGGGGGAAAAAAAAGAGGCATTAGAATTGTGCAAACAGGTATGCATTAGCTCAAAACAAAAGAGTAGCTTTGGATTTTGTTTTGCCAAGCCTGCATTGTGAGTAACTTTTCTAGAGACTCTATAATTTCTGCTGCAGGAGCAAGGGTATTTTCTGCTGCAAGAGAAGTTGTCGCTGCAAAAAGGGACCGCTTATATACTGAACAAGTGCAGCAATTAATTTTCTTGCATGATAATTTGCAACAATTGCTTTAGTAGCTGATATCCAACATGCTGGGTAGTCAAGAGAAATTTCAATTATATTTATAAAAAAACGGTCACTACCACCAGTTGTTTGTGTGACACAGGCTGGATTTTTACATGCTATCTAGATGTGTGCAGTTTTGCACACTCTTAATTTTGTCAATTTGTATTACTAATCAGTTGCACCTCTTGTCTACTTTGATGCACAGTTGACAGGTGATTACTAATCAAGGAGTGTTACCAGTTGCATTGTTTTTGGTTTTGAAGGTAATAAGAAAAGTACTTGCATTTTTTTTATCATTTGTTAGAGGCACATTTATATTCGAAACATGTTCCATATTCAAAGCTATTTTTTTTTAATATTCTTATTTGATTTGTATTCGAAAATTTCAATATCTGCACACCCCTACAAAATGTTTATTGTTATGTTGCTTGGAGGAGGCTTGCCTTTCATTATGAACTCCCTGCCACGAAGGAGACCAAACTTCGGACGGCCCTCGTCACGGAACTTGGGGCTGATCTGACGTAAACGAAATTATTCTTAAATGATGCTCACATACTACAATGTAATGCTAAGGGTCCTAAATTGATCTAGACCAGGGGTGGCCAAGCTGCGGCTCGCGAGCCGCATGCGGCTCTTCGTGTGTTAAAGTGCGGCTTGCGGCTCTCTCCCCCCCCCCCCCCCCTCCTTTCCCCCACTTCCCCGCTCCCCTCCCGAATACACGAGCACTTCCCCCAAAACCCCAAAAAGAAAAGTGGAACGCGTTTTAAATCGAAAGACAGGTTGCGGTTTGGTAGTCTTGTGCTACTGCTACCTTACGTACAGTTGGACTGCTTTTGAGTCAGATTGAATGAAAGTAGTCCGAGTTTCGTTTATTGCTCTGGACAAGTTTGCTCCTCCCCCCCCCTGCGGCTCTTGGAAGTTTCATGGTTTTGTTTGCGGTTCTTAGACCGGGTCAGCTTGGCCGCCCCTGATCTAGACTCACAGGTACACTCACAGAAAGAGACGAACTTTTGTAAAGATGCCACAAGGATAAACAATGCTTTTGCAACATCCCTGCCAGCATTGCTGATTGTTCTCATTGGCAGTATATCGTCATAATAGGCCCAGCAAACCTAAAGCTATTGTAGTTGAAATACTATAGATTGGTGCCCAACTCTCAACACAAATCTTTGAGAGTCCTAAGGACACTTCAAAACTGCTTTGCTGCAATGGTGCTGAAAAAGCCGCAGTGTTCTTTGGCTCTCGTTGGAGGCAGATGTGCCTTGAGATTGAGAGGTTCAAGGCCACTGTCGGACGTTATGCTGTAGTACTAGATTCCAAACTAATTTCGAAGATAGAAAATGAGGAAAGGACGACACACTTTGAGTCACCCTGTAAGCTGGGTGCACTGACCTGATACAGAAGAATGGGCAAGCAACGGAGCGACAGCGACGGGAGAGACGCAAGCAACTGAGACACCGCTTCCTCGTGGGTCTGCAACGCGAGGAGTGGGAAACGACGTTACAGAGGTATAAAGATTAGCGATGAAAGAAATAACAATCACACAACAATAATGCTCAACTTACTTCCTTGTTTTATACCCCCAGGACAGCTAGATCGTAATTAAGGTGGCACAGAGAAAAAGAATAAGGTACTAGCTGAATTTTAACAGTAGGTTGGCTCAGCACCACAATAAGCAGTATATCAACTGCAATTACGCAAAAGAAAAATGCTTAGCTTATCGATAACAAAAAGGTGCAATATATTGAAGAATATTATTTTCTTAAACACTTTGATTACTGGGATGCCACAAGTTCTGTTTTTCTGTATCCTAGAAAACCATGAAGATATTAAGGCCTACAGTAGGTAGCTTGTAAAAGTCGTATGCTTTTCGGCACATTGTATTTCCACAATACATAAGTGGATAAAAATACTTACGGGCCCCAAACAATAGTCATGGTCCCGACGGTCCTTCAACTTAAAGAGTTCATCTCCCATGTCCTCCCACCTACCTGGAGCAGAAGACGATCAAGCAGTAAGAAAACGCGACCCCTACCAGAAACTTCAGAACATGTCGCCTTCAAGGGTTTTACCATACCTCATGTTTCGTGAAGATAAAAGCATACAACAAAAGTGTTCACTCAAGAAATTTAAGCAAATGATCACAAAGTAAGAATCATAAGTTGAAAACCTCCTCCTCAATTAACGGTTGTTGTCTCTTTCTTACAGAAAGCATTTTAATAGCGTAAACATACGATTTGATGTGATACACAAGACTTCAAGGCAACATCTTGATTTTGCGAGAAGTACAACTTCAGGGGGAAATTTTGGGAGCCGGGAGGGCCCAGGACACAGCCAGCTCAGCTGTGTCCTGGGCCTTTGCATCAATTGCATTATCATCACTGCCTTATACAACTCTGCTTTTACATGAAACATTCAAATGTTTAATACCACTGCATTTCCATGCCAAACTGAAGCTCTGAAAAAGGACAACTCCTGCTCCTGATGTTTCCTTAGTGGTCAGCAAAAGACAGACCCTTTGTTTGCTTATTTATTCACTTGAGGAGTGTAAGGCAGCTGCAGACAGGCTAAGCCCATTAACCTACCGATGTAATGAAATAGATTACGGCTGCCGGCGCACAATGACACTTACCTGTTTTTTTGAAAAGGGATCCAGGCACTAGGCAAGGCAGCAGAATTTTCTGGCCACCGACACTCTGCAATTCCGAGTCAATCAGGTCGACGAGGCGTTCCAAAGATTTGGTGGCGAGGGGTAGGAGCACGAACGTTCCAGTACCGGAGGGACTTATAAGACCGTAGTCCAGCATCAACTGAAAAAGAAGTTACGCAAAGCTATAAAACTAGCAACGTTGAGAGCAATAGCATACTTCCAAGGTGGGCACTGGCATCTTCCCTCCCCCTAAATAGACCTCTCGGAAAATCGAAGCGATCCTAGCGGCGTAGTGCCACGCAAGGCATCTTGGGAACCCATTGACCATTAGGTTTCGGCTTCGATTTTCCAAACTCGCTTCAAGACGTCCTGTCACAATCAAATACGATGCTCCCATTTTCGAATATGTGACTTTTCTTAAATTTCTAGTACTGTCGGTGTTGCCTACCAATATGAATAGAATGCTGTGTAGTGTTGAGGGGCACGTTTGGGCTCCCGACGTGCCAATGTTTGTGCACAGGTAAGCACAGGACTACAGTAACACATGGAAGAAGTATACTGAATCGGTCCATCCTGTTCCACTGTCTCCTCAAAAGCCGGGAGGGCCATGCTGGGAGGGCCAGATAGGTATGAGACGCGGCCGGCCATACTCCTACTCCTCGCTAAGCCTAGGCAGGTAGGTCATTACGGCTACTAGAGTTCCATTTTTCAACTCTCAGGAAGATGAACGGGCGCAATGCAAGAGAGCGTTAACTTTATTTTCAGGCAGCACTGAGATGCACTAATTTGTCAATGGGCAGTCGACAATCGAAACCGGAACCATGCCACTCTTCTCCATGGCCAAACGCAGTGTTGCGTGCAGAGATTTTCAGAAGTAGTGTATTGAAGGCTATGAACACAGTTCTTAACCCTGACCCGAGCCCACAGTAACTCGTCAGCAGTCAGTAATAATAATAATAATAACAATAATAATAATATGTTTTTTCTTTTTGCATCTGTACAGGTTACAGACTTTGAATGAGTGTTGACTTGACGGGGTCTGTGCCCCGCGCACTTTGAGGACAGCTACAGTTATACAAAAATAACTACAGAGATTTCAGCAACAAAATAAATACATACATGAAAAAGGTCAAGCTTTTACAGGTTTACATCACATACTATACAAAAAGTAGATACGATGATTTAAGATTCATAGAGTAAATGTCCATGTCATCTATGCAATATTTATTAACGCGAAAGCCTTATATGGTCTCATCGTTCAGTTGACCTTCAAAGTCCTTGAGCAAAAACACGTCCGCGACACGAAAGGTACCAAAACGTTTGCGTGACCACTCAGGCGAACCAGAGGCAATGAAATTAAGAAGGATGACAAAGCAAATTAAGAGGAATTTAACTGAATTGAATTAAAGTAAATCAAGTGTCTTTCTCTAATGCATCGGCGCTTGGGATTTCGCCCCCAAACATCTTAGGGATAACGTAAGAGACGCTGTGAATTTTTGAGCAATGAGGGTAGATTAAAACTGTGAACTGTAGTTTGTGCGAAATCGAAACGCTTTCCATTCCTTGGGGCAGCGGGTGCAGATGCGAGCACATTTTTATTTAATCCTGATGTCTGCTTAGGAAAGCTAATGAATTCAGGGGATGAGAAACGAAATGGCCGAGTCAAAAGGTAGTCATAAAATAGATGTATATTTTTTATTTTGTATCGTAAAAACAGGGTTTTTGTGCGGGCCAAGAAATTAAAGTTTTCAATAAAACACAAAACTTTCTTTTTGTAAGTAATAATGTTTTGTTAAGAATTGTTTTCGTGGTCGTACCCAAAACAAGATGGCAACAAGATATGTGGTATTTAAATAATGCATGATATACTTGTAGGTTTATATTTTTGCGGAGAATGACCCAACAATGAGCAAACACACCCACAATTTTACATAATTTGCTGACGATCTGGTTTACGTGTTGATCCCACAGTAGAATTTCTGATAATATAATGCCTAATGTTTTATGTTCTTTTACTGATTATATCGAAATGAATTGGGAACAGTTTTTTTTTATGTATATGTACACGTTTATTGAATGATTTTAATTGAATTGCCTTTGTTTTTGTTTTATTAACATACAGACCAGGGATCTCAAACATGCAGCCCGCGACTCGCTGGGATGCGGCTCGCAGGCGACCGGCTGCGAGCACCCGTTTGCATGTCTTGAGCGCTAGAAATGGCATGTGCCATAACAATCTCATGTCGCCAATTTGTTTCTGCTCGATCTGTAGCTCTGCTCTTATAAAATATCACATAGTTTATATTATTTTGTTTTCATATTAATTTTTGCGTCCCCGCTTTCTTCACTCAAGGACGGACATTGGCTGCACATCCTTTCGCTCAGCAGGAAAATCTGCCAAAAATAAACCTACGTGTTCGAGATTCTCATGTTCAAAAAGTATCCCCAATAAAACGCAAGTTTTTGTTCTTGTTGTTAATTGCTGCTATACAAACTGTTAATAAAGCAAAAACTGTTTTATGAAAAAAAAAAAAAAATTTTTGAGGGGGGGGAAGGGGGGGGGGGGGGGGGAACACACGTTGAGTTGGAACAATTTCCAAGTGAAGTGAGCAACGGGAACGATAGCTCTCTTGTTTTATTAAAAAGGGCAGCACGTTGGCGGAGTGGTGCCATTTTAATTTGTGTTATTATATCAGGTAAGGGCACACAGTCGGTCCCATAAACAAATTAAAGCTAAAGATGTCACTGCCAAACTGCGAGTTTACAAAAAGCAGAGAACATGGTCCCTTCAATAAAATATTCTAACTGACCCCCTCTCCTTACGTCGGCCCTCAGCCTTTCAGAAGTGGGATATCTGACCCCGACACTCAAGTCCCCTGATATAGACCATTTGTTTGCAACCACAAAAAGAATCTAGACAATATCAAATTTCCCTTGGTTATTAGGTCATTTGCATCTGCGTCACTGAGGAACAGTGTCATGGGCATACAAGACAAAAAAATACATTTTCAGTAGTGTTCACAAGATTATTATAGATATTAACGAGCTACGGACTCAAAATGCTACCTTGTAGCATGCCACACTTTATCTGTAACAGCGATGAAAATTTACCGTCGATGATTACATATTGCTCGCGTTCATTTAAGTAAGAACACAAAAAAGAAAGTGATGAACAATGTATACCATACCTGATTAGTTTGTCAAGAACTATTTTGTGATTCAGGCAATCAAAAGCCTTGCTAAAATCTATGAAGATGCCAAGTGTCAAGTGTTTGCTTTCTATATTCTTTAACTGTTGTTGTTACACTTTATTAAGATAAGGATGGCACGACGGCCTGGAGGGGACGGTTTACAGTGGAGGATCAAAGAAAACGAAAATTAAGGTTATAACCTTCAGTCAATGCCCGTCGCGCGCAAAGTCCCAGAGGGACAGCAGCGTCTCTTTCGCGCCGGCACTACTCTTGGGGTTAATCCAGTCCTCGTAGGCACGCACAATGGGGACTAGAAAACAACTCCGTTCAGTTTGGAGCATTACACACTCCCACAGTAGATGTCGGACCGTAGGGAGAATGCCTGCAGAACATTTAGAGCAGGTCACCGCCGGGCTGGGAGCCTCGGTTGACTGCGCCGACTCGGAGTGGGAACTCATGCGTGAAGTGGGTGTACCGCCTGGGTATTCTGTAGCAGGCGGGCGCCCTCTCTTGGGGGTGTAGGTTCTCCATCGGGCCAGGATGTGTTCAGTGAAAGCGGCCCTAGTGCATGCCTTATGAATGAGCACTTGTGCACCTCTTGGCAGACCTCTCAGTAGGAGTGAAGGGTTGGCTGGGGTCTGCTCCTTGAGACTAAGGCGATCCACTTTCTTGGCTGCGGCCTTTTTTTCCCCAGGGATCGGGGTCAAGTAGTGCAGGTAGGACCGAAATATCCGGGTCGGAGCGGATACTTGACTGCATGCTCGCACACGCATGAGCAGCCTCATTGCCTCGGCCGCCCGCGTGTCCCGGTACCCAATTTACCCGCACCTCTATGTTGTGGGTGGAGTGCTGTTCAGCGCATAGGGTCTTAATGTGCTGGCAGAGGGAGCCCTGACAGGCTGTGAGCCCAAGCCTAGTGATGGCCTCTCTGCTGTCCGTGTCCGTGTCGTCGCCGAGCGTGACCCAGCCGAAGACGTCCATCATGAATGCTTCAATGTCTCTCTTGGGCGTCGCGGGGAAGATGTACACAACGGCGACCACCTGACCATGCGCACCTTGACGGAAAGGCTGGAAAGGTTGCCGCCATCTATGAGCGACGGTGACAACCAGATTGGTTGACCGGTTGCCGCCGTCGCTCACAGATGGTGGTAGCTGTCCAGAGTTTTGTGTAGTTTTGTGTCGACATTTGTCTGGTACCGGACACGAAACTGGGAAATTAGCCCTCAACAGCTGCAAAACGTGGCACTGCAAACACCGCCAGTGTCCGGAATTGCGCCTATGCCGGCTGTCGCAGCCCATTGACAAGAAAACCCACAGCCCAGCGCGGTCAGGCAACTTTGATGCACACTCAAAACCAGGGTCGCGCGCTGTAAATCGCTTCGCTCAAGACTGCCGCTGGAAAGGTCTATATGTGGGGAAATAAAATAAGACGAGGACAAGATTTCTGTTTCCCTCTCAATACATCGGTTTGATGCTTGCTTTGCTTGCTACATTCCTACCCTGTTGGATAACAGTGTGAAGTTAAACAAAACACGCAAACAGCCAGACAAATAAACAATACTACGGCTATACGCACGACGTCGTGCACCTCGACCGGAAGGGGCTGTACGCACGATCACACAGTTTGTCTCTTGACAAACTGTCTGACCGACTTTTACGAACTTGTATCAAAGATCCGAGAGAAACGTATCCGAGCACAGCCAGACTATATTTTTCTAACATTAATTAAACGTCGCGTTACAGGTACCCTGTCTCTTTATAAGACTCTGTGATAATTAGTAGAAATTAAGTCATACCTTCTGGCTTTTGCAGAGCCCTTGCTTGGCATCAAGTTTCGTGAACGAATTCGGCTGGAACAGGCGAGAGCAGCGGGCGAAGTTCTCCACGTTCGCCCTGCTGCTCAGGTGCCTCGAAAGCTTCACAAAACGTCTCAACAACATCGTGGTGCGTGGGCACACCATTCGACTAAAACTCACTGCCTTTAAGGCGCGTTTAAAGAAACATGCTCGCAGCACAACGATCACGCCGGAAAATTTTACATGGAGGCCGCCATGACATTTGAGCAAATCCAGTGTTGCCATACACAGTGCGGAAGCCGCCACACTCCGCTTCATGCTGCTGTCTGGCCATAGTGTCCTGCAGTTTCCAAAAACTAGCAAAGTATAAATCTTTTACAGTGAAGCTGTTATGAGCCAAGATCTGGGAAAAAATGCGTCCGCGGATATTCACAGAAAACTCCCCCAATGGTAGTAACAGGTTAAAAAAGAGAGGGGGGGGGGGGGGGGGGGGGGGGGGGGCACGGCAGCCAGCGTGAGTCAGCCTTCCTTGGCATTATTATACTGATTATACTCTGTTTCATACTTAGTGTGCCACGCTGTCAAAGCTACTGGCGCGAGCATGCGGCTTGATGTCGATGATCATTTGAACGCGTTCTCGCACAAACAAAACCATAGATGAAGCCACCCGTAGCTTTGACAGCGTTAGTGTACTAGAAGGTACGAGTGGAACGAGTTACAGGCTCCGCTCAAGCATTCAGTCGCACCTCAAAATGTGGAAAGCGATCAGATGGAACCAAGCAACTTTGATCGCAGCGCCACCTTCACTGCGTTCAAGCAACGACACAAGTCAAGGTCACATGGGCAATATATCCCCTTAGGGGCTATATTGTATTTTTTATGACTTTGACGTCAGAGGTAACGTCAGAGCACCACGACACGACGACGCCACGTCATCGCTGACGACGTTAGACGACGCCAAGATACTGTCGTAAGGCCGTCGTGACATCGCGTCGCGTCGAGGACGACGCCATTTGGCGACATCAAGTCGCCGTTGTAACGCGGTCGTGACGTTGCATCGAGGACGACGCCGTTACGCAACATCAAGTCGCTGTTGTGACGCAGTCGTGACATTGCGTCGCGTTGAGGACGCCATTACGCGACATCAAGTCGCCGTTGTAACGCAGTCATGGCATTGCGCGCCACATCGAGGATGTGGTCGTCGATGCCAACGTTGTCGTGGATGCCCCATGCAACGTCAAACATCACTATGACATCACGTTAACATCGTTTTGACTTTATCGTGAACGTCAACGTCACGACGAAGCCTTGACGGTGTGAAACGTCGTCGCCTTCGCCAGCATCAATGTCGACGCGCAGTCACGACAAAGTCTTGACGTCATGCAATGTCGTCGACGATGACGTCTTCGTGACGTCGAGTTGCGTCCTGTCGACGACGACGTCAACGAACTGACCCCAAGCGTCCTTATGACGTTTGATTGACAAGGACGCCATCGTCTTGATGTCCCACGACGTTGTCATCGTTGTCATCAACGTCACCATTGACGTCGTCGTCATTGTCGATGCAATGACTTGAGAATGCAGTCTTGATGTCGTGTAACACACGCTGTCAACGTCGATGATGACGTTGACGTCTTGGTGTTGTCCTGATGTCGCATGGCGTTATGACAACAAGTCAGGTCGCGGTGACTTTATATATGTGACGCCCGACGTCTAGGTTGTATAAAAAATATAGTCCGGAGTTCTATCGTTTCTATGACCTTGACCAGTGTGCCAGTCGAGCTTGGCGTTGGAACGAAACACATTTTTCATAAGAAGCATCTAATCCGAACCACTTCGCTCGTAGCGCCCTCTCACTTGGAAGTGGCTTGGATCAGCCATTTTTTCCACATGCGGAGGTACCGAAATAGCACTCCGGTGGCCCCACTCGTCCTTTCGAGTACACTCTAACAGTGTTGCACGCTTAGTATGAAACAGAGTATAGATAGTGAGGTCCTGATTCCTTGTTATCATCTCTGAGCATTGTCCTCGAGGTCGTCCTAGAAGTCGTCCTTGAGGTCGTCCTAGAAGTCATCATTGAGGTCGTCATAGGGGCCGTCTTTGAGGTCGTCCTAGACGTAAAAAATCTTTCAGCCTTTCCACTCTGGTGAAGAAGGAAGCTAGCAGCGGAGCTGTAGCTTCTGTTCTCGGCGGTGGCTTTCCGGGCGAGCGATCTGCTCTTCTTTCGCGAGAGAATCCGAAGCGCTCGACGCAGTGGAACTTTAGATTGCGGAACCATTCACGCTGCTGCGCACATCGCCGCTCGTTCCGTTCCTGCTGAGCATACTACATGGGTCTGTTCGTTCGTGAAACCAAGTGCCTGCTCCAAGCCGGCACCCACGACAGGCGTTGGGTGTAGCACCCTGCACGCAAGCAGCAAGCTTGGTCGATTGTCTCTTCGCCCGCTCCACACGCACTGCATACCGTGTCAGTCACGCTGCTATCATACGTAGGGCACCACCACGGGCCTTTATAAGTAGTCGACCGCCCAGTGTGTTCCCGCAGAAAGTCAACGGGGCAATCTCCGTCTTCAGAGACGCCTACATGTGCATGGAAGGGTGTTGTAGCATGCCGCTCATCCGACGGTCCCTCTCAACCCTCTTCACTTCTACCCGGACTGTGCTCACCCACTCCTTTTCTGTTTGAGGTTCAGTGGCCAAGCTGAAGATCCTCTGAAGAAATGCTGCCGCCATCTATGAGCAACGGCAGCAAAGAGTTGTCTGGTTGCTGAGGCTGGAAAGGTTGCCGCGATATACGAGCGACGGCGGCAAGCAGACAGCCAGCAAACACAACACTCTGGACAGCCACCGCTATCTATGAGCAACGGCGGCAACCAGTGTTGTGTCGACCACGGGTGTCGACATTTGTTTGGTACCGGACGCGATCCTGGGGAAACCAGCCCTTATCAACTCTGCTGTAGAAATAAGAATGGCTAGTTGGTTTTAATAACAGCTTCGCTGGTCCTCCATCTTCACGTGAAGTGGAAGGGCAGAAAGAGCTCTGCATTTTTTTTTTTTTTTTTTCTGGCATTTTTGAAGTGAAGAGCGCGCGAGCACAGCGATGGTGTCTGGAACGCATTTAAGCACCATGGCACAGCTGCGATCGGCGCTCAATGTGCGCGGGCGCACGGGCACCCACAGCTTTGGCTTTATTGCCAAGGTCTGATGATGAGCACTTTGGTAAGTGCTGAAGAATACAAGACCCTCAGCCAAAATCAGGCATGATGAAGAGGGCAGATGCTGACAAATTCTCTGGAACATGGCAGGGGCTACTAGTAGGGACTAGACTCTAGCAGGGACCCTTCCCTCTTATCCAGTAATCAAGTCACCAGGCCAACGCCTGTCAGCATTTTCCTTTTTCTGGTAGAATGAATACCCAAGGAATAGTCAGCCAACATCAGTTCTGGCCCACCAGGGCTGTAGCTTCTGTTGTACTGGCACGATTTTCTGGCCTGCCCAGTATTTATTTCAGACACTAGGCCAATGTTGCTAAAACGCTCAGTTCGGAAACTTGCCCTTGAAACCTGGGCCGCTGGCGTCCACAGAGACCGAGCTAAATTAAAGCCCCTTCATGTTTCAAAAGTAGCACAAGGTGCATCGATGCATGTGCAGCCTTTGGGAAGATCATGGCGGCACAGCGCAGCACCGAGCTAAATTTCAGACGCCATGTTCTTCCCAGAAGTGGCGCGCGGCATGTGTCTCGCGAATTTCCACAACAATGAATGGCGCCACTTTTCCCAGGATAGAGAGGCTTTAAGCTAATAGGGCTCGACAGGATCAGTAAGTGCAGCCGTGCAGTTCACGGAGTGGCCGCTGCGGGAGAAATGGCAGTGTTGCGATCGCTATTAGCTCAGTACTGAGATAAGGATCGGCACCACTTTTTCAGAACAGGCTCTATGGCAGTTTCCCAACTGAGAGGTTCCAGTAACGTTGCACTGGGCTAAGCGGCACCACCAGAGTAATAGCTCACGTTTGAAAAACACAGTCGCCACTCCCTGGCATACCCAATATTTCTTGCTTCAGTTGCTAGATAGCGCCAAACCCAACAGCATTGCAGGTTGCCTTAAATGTAGCTGAGACGGCTGTCTGTATAAAAACGCCACATCAATTGAACGAAAAGAAGTCCGTCAACAGATTTCAAATCTAAATATCTATGAATCAGCTAAAACAGGCTGCAAAGGTTCAAGCAGCAGAGAGCCAGGAGCCAGGTTCGATGCATCTCGATGTAGTAACCTAGAATATGCTAACATTTTTTCTGGCTACGATGTACCCCACTATAAGGAGCCCAATGGACAGCCCACAACCACCATTTTAAACGAAGACACACCAAGGTAGAGGACAAAGTTTGCAAACAGACAAGTTGATTAAGGTTACACATAATTTAAACTGGAGACAAACAGACAACGAAAATGGGACAAACACATGGAAGTACATACTTAAATTTTATTAAACTTCCAGGAAACAGGCTTATAACTTCTATTCCGCACCAGCGACAAAAACCGCCCGACGGGGGGAAAAGGGCGACCTTCGTATTACGACCAGAACACTTTCTTGGCAAGTGCGGCCCCTGCGGCGCAAAGCGGAATTTTAAAACAAAACAAACAAAAAAAAAAGAAAAGAAAAGGGACGACGACGACGACCGCTTAGTCGGTGGCAACGACATCCGTGCAAGCTGACCCCCAGAAATACGGACTGCCGATCCAACGCGAGCAAATTGCATACAATAGAAATCTCCAGACGACTTCGGCGGACCTCAACACACACGTGTTTCAAGCGAGCGCTTTTGAAATGCCGCTTTCTGCCTCTGCTGTCACTATTCCACTAGACAAAGCTTACGCGAGAGTGAAATAAAAAAATTAAAATCGAATTCCAATCTTTAGTTTTAGGGGATCCATCGGCACAGAAAAAAAAAAAAGAAGCAGACTAGCCTTTATCGAAAGCTGCCACCGTTGAAACTCAATCCTGTCTTCAGGCTGTTCACGTTCGATCATTCGTTCTAAAAAATACTAGCCAACACTCGTTCTCGGTGACGAACATTACCTCGTGCCAATCCTGCACCGCGGCGCATCTGGCACTATGAAATTAATTATGCGCAAACGCTACCGCAAAAAATCATTGCCCTCCGAAAACTCCCGTCACTGTCCGTGCTCGCAACGCCCTGAAAACGACGACTTGCTCTAGAATGCCTTTCTTTGACGACGCAAAAAACAACAAAGACAATGTCTTTGAACAACACCTCCTAGAAAGAAAGGCTGCAACGCCGTAACTTGTATGTCACCTACTGGAAGCCAGTGTGAGGGACAGGTTGACACGGATGGTGCATCGGCGTTCGGCTGGGAGTGTAGTCTGTTGCAATGTAAGAATAACCGCAAGCCATTGCAAGCCCCTCCCAAAAGCCCTCACCCTTTCCCCTTTGGCAGAATGAACGCTGGTGGGAAGGCGAGAGGAAAGGAGAAATCCACCAATCGCGGCGAGCAGAGAGCTTTCTGGGAGGGGCTTGCCCCTCTATTCTAAACCTGAAACAGACCACCAACACCTCCGTCAAACTAGCACCTGAAACGCCATTCACGCTAAACGAAGCTCAGCGCAAGTGCCATTTAGCCCAAATGCCATACGAGTCGCCGCTTGGCACCGATCACGCGGCATCCACACGAAACGTCATTTGGCGTGAACGGCGTTTTAGCTGTCCGTGCGACGGAGATGTGAAGTACTCTTGCCGGTCGAACGCAGATCCCGAACTAACGCCGACGCGCGTCCCCCGCTAGCTTCCAGCAGGCGGCGCGCCGGCAGCCTGTTTACCGTGGAGGTGTTGCTTCGAAGGTGGCGAGGAAAGTTAGAACAACGCAGGCTTTCGGGGGAAAACCAAGGGCTAGCCTCCGCCGCTGCACTCCCGCCGCTCCTCATCCTTCCCTCAGCGATCATAGCAGCCAGAGCTTGAGCCGAAGGGCGTCCACGCCGTTCAGGTAGTAGCGGAACAGCCGCTTGTCGCGCACAAAGCCAAGGTTCTCGTACAGACGCAGCGCGGGCTTGTTGGTGATTTCCGTCTCCAGGACCACCTGGAAACAGGGAAACAGACAAATTTCTGATGACGGCACACTCCTAAAGCTACCGAATAAGCTACAACCAAAGAAATCTACAGTTACAATTAATGAATGCAACTTCCTGAGGTTTAGGAACGTTGTCGGTAAGCTCTTGCAAAATTGTTTTGCTCTGTCGCGAACTGTTCTCACATTTCTGGAGGATGGAAAAGCGCTTGCTGGGATTTCAGATAGAGCTCCGGACGACTGGGAACGATGACTGTAAAGGGACACTGACGAAAATATTTATGCTCACAAAGGTTTCTCTTTTAAAGTGACTTAGTAGAGCCCAACCGCCCGGGAAACAATTTCAGGCTTGAAATTCGTTTTCTTACTCGCCCATAAACAGCCGGTTGAGGAATGGCACGTGGTCACATGCCCTAACGTACCACATATATTCGGAGTCGGGCGTCACCTAGGGTAGATGATCAATATTAAAAACTAAGGGTGTGCGAATACCCGATTCGAATCGAATAGCAAGTTCCCGAATAATTCGATTCACAAATCGAATTCCTAGTATTCGGTTACTCGAATATTCAATATATTCAGCTAAAGACGCGCGGTCGGCGCGGAGCTGACAGAAGAGCCGTTTTTTCTCTCGATGCTAGCGCCGTGATGTTAGACAGACCATGCGAGAAACACCTCTTGGTCCTACCATTCCACAAAAACATAACGCACAGGTTAGAAAAAAGAAAAGAACCGAATGCCACAAACTTATAGCACGGAGATTTACTTATCCAGTGATGTGACTGGCCTAAGCCGTTTTGGAGCACCTTTCGGAGCAGCCAAAACAGTGTTTTGGAGCAGCAAAAGCAGCCTTTGGAGCAGCCAGAACAGCGTTCTGGAGCAGCAATAAGTGTTTTTTGGAGCAGATATTCTTAGAAAAATACAAATATTTGTTTTAGGAGTGGGCAGATGAAGGGCACTTTGCTCGACACAATACACAAATTATAATCAAGTTAGACCACCTGGGAGTTTTTCAAAATGTTAACTGAAATGCCAATTACATGACACATTTTGCAATGCTTCAGTAAAATTACATGTACCCGCTATAAAAATAAAACATTATTAATATTATTAATAATAATAATAATAATAATAATATTATTATTATTATTATTATTATTATTATAGAAAACTAAGACTCAAACTGCACATATTAAATGTACTTGAAAATGACCAGCTTAGTAGTAAATATCAATGCATAAAGTTTGACTACCTAGTTATATAATACAATAAATTGGAAGCACTCTCCCACTGATGAAACATGTAACTACTGCAGTGCAATGCGGAACTGCACACGAGAAAAGATGCAGTACGACTAACGGGTACATTTCCTTTTGCTTTTCGAAACTTTCTGCAAGGCTGCTGCAAGCCTCGCTTTGCCTTCTGCTAGTAAAGAATATCCACTTTCAATGTCTCCAAAGAGACATTGAGACATCCCACAAGTGTACAGTGCTGATTGCGTTGCCGAGCAATTCCGAAAAACCGCTTGCCACCGTTTTACTGGTTCCCGACGTGCCAGATTTTTGTCAAAAGCAAGCAAACGTAAAGCAATGAATTGCAATCGTCCCGGCTGGCGCCTCTGTCGTGCAATCATGTTTGCATGCAAGTGAGGGGAACTTCGGCAGCTTGCAGTTGCACGTGCTTCGTCGCACGCGCGGAGATGGCTGTTCGATCGAAACCGAAATCATGCCACTCCGCTCCGCCGCCAGCTGTTTCCAAAATTGTATGCAAAATGTATGGTCCAGCATACCACAAAAAACAGTCCAGCGGCGCGAGCTTGCCAGGCCGGCAGGCGAGGTAAAAGCTAAACACACAGAAAAAAAGAACCTGTGCGCATTGATGCAAGACATCGCGAGTCAGGGTCAAAACGTTCTTGGCGCGCTTTGTGCACCGACTGAACTCGAGACAAACAAGCGCGCTGTGCGGGTTCAGAGTGCAGACATTGCCTTCTTCGCTTTAGCTCACTTCTCTTCACCAACTTTCTTTCGAGGCAGACATTTCACGTTCCGGAGTCCCTCTCAAAAGAAAGCCTACCGAGAAAAAACTACGTAATCAATACTTCGACACATCAGTCTTTCAGTTAAAGAGATTTAAACAAGAACAGCAATGTTAATGATCTTGCGGTGGTCCTTACGTTTCAGTTTAAAACGCACCATATCTGCAGCGATGTGGGGATGGCAGCACCCGACGTCATGCAGCCACGGTGACTGGTAGACGGGGACCAATAATAGTTTTCCCCTGGCCGTTGCTTTCAGGAGTGAGTGCTTCAGCTCACAAAGTAACTCCCGCCGTGCAAAAACATGGTTTCGTTTCACAACATTACGGCATGGCTGGTACCTGGCACGCTAGCACCGGAGTGTACGCACACGTTTGCGTCTATCGTTACAAAAATTTTAAATAGACGCCATACGAGACGACCAGAGCGCGGGAGACGGCGGGAAAAACCACTATGCTCAATTGTGGTACTCAGTTTAGTTTAGGTTTTGAAAAGCGACCGAAATTGGTCCTTTGGCGCAGGCTTGGCGCAGATTACTCATATTTTGGCAAAATGTAGCAGGATGTAGCAGGGTTAACCCCTTGGCGCAGTTTGGTGCAACAATCACATCACTGCTTATAGTCGTGACACAACCTAACCTTGAATCACAACCGAAACATCCCGCTTGCGCCGCTTCCAGAGAGGAATTCTTGAGAGGCCAGAAGTTCGCGCCATGCCCAATTCTTTTCATGAGTAAAGCCCTTAATTTCAAATTGAAGCGCCGATCTACAACACACTTGCCACACTCACAGAAATCGGCGACTGCATGATCACAAAAAGAAAACCACGTCAACCACGCCGACGAAACGGACGAAACCAGCCGAGTTGTCGTCGTCATTCTTTTGGAACCGCAAGCCGCAAATATCATTTGGAACGAAACGGAATGGAAAAATAGTGTGCCTAGATTTGAAAGGGTTTCCAACCGTTTGATAGCCACATTTGAATTACGGACTGCGAGAAGGTGACAAAAAGACGAAAGTGTCAAACGGGCAAGCGTCGTCCCTCTTCCATTTGCTCGCCTTCTTTCCACGCGACAACACAACACAAGCGCACTTACGACCAATCTGCGCAGGAGCCGTCTCCCTGGTTTCAGTTTCACCTGGTCCCTCTTTTAAATCTAGGCTCTATAAAACAGGATAGATGGACGGAGGAATGGACGCATAGTGTGTGGTTAGGTGGCGCAAGTCACCGCTGGACGGTGACTTGCGCCACCTAACCACACACATTTTTTTTTTACTTCAGATTATATTGTTTAGGTCTGTTTACTTAGATTTTAACAGCTAAATGTTTATTTAAATAGAATAAAATCCCGGTTACGCTTTTTCTCTCTTAAAATTGAGACAAAATATCGCAAAATGCCCCTTTTCCGAGATCTACCAATATATATAAAAAAAACATGTCGCGGTGTTAGGTCGTGCTTTTAACGAGAAAAAAAGGCACGCGTGGCTGTAACTCTGGGTTTTTTTGTGACGCTTAGGGTAGATAAATTATGTTTGCGCCATAAAATTGGATCTTTAGTGCCCATTGTCTTTCAACAGCTGCTTTTTTTTTCCACCAGAACTTTTATACGTTTGAGCTTCTGTTCTATACGAGATGCATTTTCTGCACCAGGTGCATACTCTGCACATATAATAATCTCATTCGCAGAACACTCTGAAAAATTCCTACAAATAAAATCAAATTCAATATTCAATTCAATATTCAGCTTTTTTTTTTTCTTAATTCGATTCGGTATTCGATTCAACAACTACTATTCAGCATTCGCACACCCCTATTAAAAAGAGAAAAAACATGAAACCTACTTTTTGCAGCTTTCAAGAAACCGCAAATACATTAATTGAAAATAGAAGTTGCACAGATCACCAGAAGTACTCTCAATATGGCGATGTATTGCAGTCTGCACGACGCACGATGGCAGTGCACGACAGACGCGGGACTGCTACTTCGAAACTGTCGCGCACAAGCACAAAACAATGAGCAGAACAGATACGGCATATGGTACATGCAATGTTGTTGGCCTCCTCTGCTTCATACACAAAAAAAAAAAAAAAAAAATCTTGCGGTCACATAGGGAGGCACGTGCCACTTGACTTCCAGCAACTCTCTCCTCTTCCACATTTCCCCCTCCTCCTCGGTCTGCTGGTATGTCATGAGTCTCCGTGCTCATGTTTCAGTTACAGTTTCGGAGCAGTTGAGATTTTAGGCTTCAATAAATATATATGTAATTCTGCAGAAAAAATATTGATAGAGTTGTGTCCTGTAACCCCTTTAAACTGCCTGAATACCATGATGATCGGAATGTCGTTACTCAAAAGCAGGGGTTCTTAAACTTTTTCGTCCCAAGGAACCCCGGCAAGCCTCAAAAAGGCCCAAGGAAACCCCCCTCCCCTTTTGCCAACCGATAATACTGGTCAATAAAGGCGTTTAAATGGTGAACAAGAGTTTCTTGCATTGACAGAATAAGACGAAATGGATGACTACAGACAGAATAAGAAGGCAGAGGGGTTAACGTGTTTGCATGATTCTAACGCTGTTGCCAATGTCCGCAAACCATGCATCTGAGCGCCGAGCAGCCAAATGGCTTCATCTAGAGGATTCTATTTGAGACACTTGGCACAAAACTTGTGTCGGATGAGATACAGCATGCACTCGCATGTTCCCTCTGCTCCGCTTTCTTGGGAGGTGCTTCTTACTGGTGTGCCATATCGATACACCATGCATAGTAGGGATATGTTCGCCCAAGGACTGGCCTTAAATGGCACGCATTTCCAGATTTCCTCAACATAATTTCAACCAGATCCCAGATTATACCTTGGCATGCCCAGGCTCTCTTAATTCTCTAATTCTGACCATCTACCACGCTAGCATCAAATCGAGCGTGATTATAACGGAAGTAGCTTCCGAGTGTAAGTGGTAAGCATTACTGGTGACTCCACTGAACTTAGTACAGAGACGTGCTGATCTGAATGTGGCTGCCGTCTTTTAAGTCCTGAAACTACAATCCAACAAGCCTACCCCAGCAGTGGAAATACCCGTCATTTTGGGATGCTTTGTTTTTGTGACGTCTGAGCCGAAATCGGTCACTCACCTCATCGGCGTCGTCGCTAATCATTGCCCGTATCGCCTTTAGCACCAGTGTTGAACCTGCACGAGTCGACGACATGAGTCAAAACTACTCATATACTTTTGTAAACATTAAAGTGTTCCGTAATTTTCACTAGAAAAAATAAAAAAGAACACAATAGAAAGATGTTGCCAAAAGCAGGAAACTAGAAGAAATCAAACAGCCTCAGGCAAATTTACAAGAATGAAAACGACCACTTCTAGAAGTTTTCATTGTTCGTATCTACATAAGTAAATTTATAAAACACAGCAAAGAAGTAAATCTATATCACAATTCTCCACACTATGAATTTCACTTTGTTCCTCTTTGTCATCACAACTGATCTGGTACCCCACCTGTCTCCTGGATGGTTTTTATGTTGTAATAGCTGCCGTCAGAGTGTATATACCTACAAACAAAATAGATTAAATGCTCGACAAACTGAAAATGCACTAGACGCAACACTTCCTCAAGAGCTTGTCGCCTTCTATCGTGCTTGGGCTGTACATGCCCCTGAGACACCAAAGTGTTATTGAAGGTAGAAGGTTTGTACTTCTATTGCATTCTTACCCTGTCACCAACTGTAGCTAGACCTAATCATAAGACGAAGGGGATAGAAGGAAGAAGGGAAGGGGATAGAAGGAAGAAGGGTGCTCACCTATTTTCCGCTTCCGGTACTTGGCATCCACGGCAAGCATGGCAATGTAGCCCCGCTTGACCAGCTTCTTGTGCACGTCTAGCTTGCAGACGATGGCCCCCACGCACGCGTCCCCGTCCATTGCCTGGGCAGAGGGGGGCGACATTTGCAAACGCTTTGTGACACAAACTCCAAGCTTCGGCTCTTAAAAGCCCCACCTTAACACTTTGAAAGAGTTTTAGACATGATTCTGACTCACCCAAACAGAGTATTAGCTGAATCTAGGTCACCCAAAAGCAATGTAGCAAACAAGCTGTTCGGGAGGATCTCGGAATACCAATCTGCACTTCACAGAAAGGCAACCTCAAAGAAGAAAGGCAAGTCTGTTAGCGAAATGCTGGTCACTGTTCCAGTGGTTCCCATAAAAAGCCATGCCATGGCAGTGGCACTAGAACTATATTATAACACTCAAGAAAACTAAGGTGGCCTATTCACGAATTCAGCAAAACAGATGGCACCTAGCGGGAAAACACTGAAATGGCCAGAAAGGGTTCTTTTGCAATTTCTGCACGTCTCTTGTGGCTTCCGTGATTACATGTTGTCGGTGGTTTGTGGAATGGAACAGTTGTCGGTGCCTCTGTCATAACTGCAGTATCAGCTTGTTACCCAGGTTCCTCTGAACGCAACCTACGTAACTGCGTGAACCAGACAACGTTCATCAGCACTGTGGAAGGGCAGTCCTTTTATCGCTTCTTCGAACTAAGTCAAGCCTTTGGAACCTCGCTTACTCTAACACCTTGTCGCAGGTTCGAAACGTGGAGGATAAAAATCGGAGCAAACCATTTTCAGTTCAATGTTTGCTTGCGGATGCCCCAGCACTGTGTGTCGAGCTGGCACATGGCACAATACGACTTGCTTTAGAGCGCCATATTTGCCCGATAGTGGCTTCCCCTAAAGGTTGCTGCAGTCGCGAATAACGGAGAAGCAGCAAACTGCTCAACTCAACCAAGAACTAAACTGAAGCAACACTGAGTCTGTTTTCCCTTTCGTCTGGGAATGCAAATACCACCTCCCACGTGCTTGGCACCGTTAAAAAAAGAAAAACCCAAACTGCCTCCCACTTAAGGCTGCGGTCCCACGGCGGCCATGACATATGACGCTTTCAGCACGTTTTCGAAATGCGATCGTGGCGTGTTCAAGCTTGCTAAAATTATGTGCTATATATCATCTTGTAGTGTACAACATTATCTTTTATCTGATGTAGGACTTGTTTTCCTAGTGCAAAAAGCTAATTCAGAGGGCACCCGCGAACATTGACCTTTTCGGCAAAACATGGTTTCGTAGTACAGTGGTACAGGGTGCTCTATTGGAGCAATTTCTTTCTAATTTTAGAATGTTATAGAAGAAGAGTGCGTTCATTGTCAACGGAGGCCCTTTTTTCGTTTTTTATTATATTTTGACAGATATTTACTTTAGAAAAATTGACTTTGCGGAAGCACTTCAGTCGCGAAGTTTTGGGCGCCTACTCTGTCATTTTATTTGAAACTTTTTACATCAGTTTGTAATTATGGTCGAAAGAGTTACGCTAAATTTCATTGTAATATGGCTTAAACTTTTTTCGGAATGCTCACGTGAAAAGTGACAAAAACCGTTAATTTTGGCAAACTTCATTTGGTAGTACAGTGGTACAGCGCTTAGGGATTGGCACACATGAATAAAATTGTAGGCCCGCAAAGAAAAACATATTCTGCTTTGCAAAGCGAGGCCCTTTTTCTAAATTTCACTTTTGATTTTCCATAAAAAAAAGTTTGAATATAGGTGAAATCACGTATTTGTTGATAGTCAAAAACGAGTATTTTGACCCCTTTTGGCAGACATTTAGGCCGATATTTTTAGTATTAAATGGAGATTACTGTTCCAGGTCCTGATTATTAGCCCACATTTTCACTAATCGAGCCTATTTATTAAAAAGAATCATAAAACACACAGAAAACACAAATTGGATGTCTGGTTGCGCCCTCTATGTGGCGGTGGCTGAAATGTGACTACGCGAGGTTCAGGAAACTGCCGAGGATGGCGCTGATTCCAGCTGTGGTTGCCAGCTTCGGAAACTGGTTGTACACTTGGCTTCTTCCGTTTCTTGCAAAATAACGTGCTGGAAAACTTGGTCGAAACTCGTGAGGTCCTTTATAACACGGTACTTTCTGCTAATATAGCTTTTAGGAAGAATTTCAGTCGCTTTCATATTGTTAAACGATTTTTTTTTATGCGAGGCTCCACCGGTTCAGTTTGCTGAATAAATTGTTCACGGAAGCGATATCGAAGTTTCAAATTACCGAAATGCCAAAATCGCCAGTTCTGCGTAGATACGCAGCGTGACGCACGTGCTTCTGGTGCGTGTTCACGTACGTGTTTGCTGCGTAGTTCTTCGGTTGCTGCGAGTTTTCGCGTATTTATTGTGCACTGCTTACCTCCGTCTGCGCACGCATCTCATCCTTGTAACTACCCCTGCTCTGTTTGCCTAGAGTGAAGTTTGTGTCTGTCTTTTCGTTCGCTGACTAAGCTCGTGTCGGTGTCCTTCCTACTGGCTGCTGTTCGTGTTTGCGTACCGTGCGTGTCGCTTTGATTACTAGGTCCCCTGCTTATGGGGTGGAGCAAGCGGTGGGCGTCGCGCCAGGGGTGGGTCGTGATTGGGGAAACAGCTTAGCAGCCGACGCCGACTTCGGCGCGTTTCTTCTGCGCACGCGCGTACTGTCATTGATATCGCTACTTCGCGCCGTGACGATGCGCTGATCTACAGGCCGGTCGGCGCTCGCGTGATATTGTTGAAAATTCTCGAGCGTGTATTTACGTTTCGAAAGCCATAATAGAATTAAAGTGGACATTTGGCCGGCAGCCGGCATACCGTGGCTCTGAAAACAGATTGCTAGGAGTGCCCTCTTATTGGCTGGTTCCACGCTGGGTGTGCGCAGTCCGTGCTTCTGGCCTCCCCGGCCGCCCAAATGCGTTTTTCTGATGCTTGTTTTGTTTTCAGTAAACAGACAATAGATTCCTGCTGATATTCTCCTTTATAATCTTCACTCTTGACAACTCTTTAATGTTGGAAGGAACTCCGTCAAATTTGACGATAATGCATGTGTAAGTACAACTGGAACCTCATAGTTGCAAGAATACTTTTCCTGGATTGTCTGCCTTAGAGTGCCTCCATGTGCGCTTCGCGCACATGAAGGCTCCCTAGTCTGCACCTTTCTGATAATATGATCGGTCTCCATAAATTGCACTTCCCCGCTTCGGGAGCACGGCCAGCGGTGGTTCTCTGTCGGTCATCGAACCTCACACACGTGAAGCGTTGTCAAAGCTGTGATATACCGGGCGTTTTATTATTCTGTTTTGTTTTGTTGTTTTTTTTGCTGAAAGAAATTATACTTTTGGTATTCCCGGGGATAACATTATCGGCTGCGGCGGACGTAAAGGAACGAGCGTAAATTGACAGTTAGTGGCCTAATAAACTAATATTTGCCATTTGCGAACGCTGGAGAGGGGGCGACCTCCTCTCCCCCGTTCGCTCCGCTGAAGTGGAACAGGGTGGGAGGAGCTCCCACTTCGTTCTTGACCTGTCACCGACTACAGTTGCGAATTCCACTTGTCATTTTGGAGCGATGACGAGATAGAGCTGAGTCATGTATTGCGTTCTCTGAGATGAAGAACGCAATGCGCGCGGAGTTGCTCCACGTATGCACCAGTCACCAGTAAAAACGACCTGTCCTCCGAGGAGGTCGAGCGAGACCCCGGCTGACATGGGGGTCGGTCACCTCACCGTCACCACCGTCTACCGTGCCTTCAAAAACACGGGGCGCAATATGTTTCTGCAGTATAACAAAAAATTGAACAAACAAGGTGCAAACTTTCATTTTTTTCCTAAGTGTGGTTTGCAGGGCTGAACCGAATACAAAAACGATACGCCGTGCTGGGATGACGTCGACCGCAATGGTACACGATCATAACAAGAGCACAAATCCTGCCACGTTATTTTGCTACAGTGATAAGAGCATATATATCTTTGTCCGCGATGCGGCAACAGAGACATTATTTCCAAATTAGAGTTCGAAGTTAGCCTTCGATGCTGGCACTGACCAACTCACTTCACTCACAGGGTGAAAACGTGAAACTTTGTATCATTCGGACAGAGATTGAAAAATAACACGCACCGCTTCAACTTGGACACCCCAAAATAATTAACTGTAGTGGATCGCACGCAAAAGCTTCGCGTACGCAATAAAATTGCCGGTCAGAAGTACGGTTCCGCAAACAAAATCAACATATGAGTCATCAAATTATGAAGAAAAACCAGGTGTGAGCGTGCCAAAAATATTCGACAATTATTGTTGTCAATATTTGTTTTTCTATCCACGTGCTTATGTCGCAGTGGAAAGCCGTGAAACTCCCTATAAAATTATTTTGGGCAGTGTTTCCGACGGTGCTCGCTCAATCGTAAAATGTCGCTTTGTTGCTACTTTGGCGAATCAAACAAGGAAGCCACGTTCACCTACAATGCCCTGTCCACAAGAAAGGAAATCGAAATTTTCGCTTCGTTTTCTTTTTTTTTTTATATTCTTCTCTTCTGCACGATATAGGGTATGAATTATTATCCTTCCCTGTACTCTCGCTGCGACGAACAGTCCGATAAACGAGTCACCCTATGACAAAGATGGGGGTCCCGAAAATCTCCTAAAATCGTGTTTGTTCTCAGAGACACATCCGTGTGTAAGAAAAACCGCGGCCCTCTCCACGAAGTACGGACATATTTGATAAATAGCGTTGACTTGAGGTTGAACTTTTCATTTGCTTTGTAAACACAAGCGTGACGTCACGTGCGCATCCCACGCGACCCGACTGAAGTCTGAACTGGTGTACTATGTGTGGACAATAGGGCATTATTTTGACTTCCCGGCCGCGACGACCTTGGCGAGGGAGGACAGATGGGGGTCCCGAAAATCCTAGAATCGTGGTTTGTTCGCAGGGACACACACATCCGTGTGTAACAAAAAACGCGGCCCTCTCCACAAAGCTTACACAGGCATTGTTGTGTGACTACTGAAGATGCCTCCCGCAAGGGAGGCGAAACTGGTCAGAACTTCAGCTTGGGCGAGTTGGTTATTCATGATTCATGGAGGCGTTTATTCATGGAGGCGTTTATTCATGGAGGCGAAACGTCTAGTGAAATTGTTTTTTCCTGTTCTGTGAAGTCGGTGCTTTTATTTTAATTATGTTACCAGTCGGCCTGTGTGACCAGTGCTCATTTGAAGAATCGCCTTTGTCTTTTTTGAACCCTAACAAAAACACCCTCATAACATTTTTTTTTTACTGTTCGGCTACGTTGGCATAGCCTATAATCGACATAATTTTTGCGAAAGCTTACTTTTATTTTATAATTATCTGTAACCATTTCTAATTGAATAAGTGACAAGTATAATAATTATATTATGATTTCATATCAAAATTCGACGAACCGGGAGATGCGAAATTCGGTGAAACAGCTTTTCAAAAAAATATCCGGTGCCCAAAACTTGCTTATATTAAAATGTCTAACATGTGTATGTGTTCTAATACAGAAGATGAGTGCAATGTGGAAACTGAATGGCCTCAAAAACAATTGTCAACGAGTTGGAATTTTTGATGAATTACCCTTTGTCGAGTCATCCTACTACCGATTGGCCTCTTCAATCAATTGCCCGTCGACAAATATTGTTGTTGGTTTATTTGCCATCTGCTGTAAGGGGAGAGTGTGGGGCTCGTCAAGCCGACATCTGCCAGCATTTTCATCACGCCTCCAGCGCCTGTACCGACTGACGCCGACGAGTTGGCCTAGAAATAAATACCCACGGACTATACTATAGCCGCTAAATATCTCTACGCGAACATGATTTGTTTTCAAAGGGGCACCCGCCTGTCGGTGCTTCTTTGAATCATACATACGTCACGGTCAAAACGTTCCGCAGCTAATGAGTGAAGGCCGACCAACCTATTTTGTCCAAATGTCCGTGTATGGGAGATGAGAATGCCACTGCGTCAAAGGCAAGACGTGTGCGAGCGTCGCTAAAAATAGAGACCACTATCGATGTTTTAGTATACATGGTTTCATTCTTAGTCAGAGCGCAAACAGAGGTTAGATGTCACGAAAACACATACACAAAGACAAAAAGCACTTTATCACGGCGCATTGTATGAGTTGTTATATTACTGGGTGGAATCACCCAAACAAAGATAGTGAACGCCGTGGCGTTTAGGTGTTGAGCTGTTGGTGATGCTTGATCGGCGCAATGTGTCAGTCGAGCTCCAACTGAGGGTGATATGAGGCGGGGCAGCTCTGTGGTTTTACTTGTTGTGTTGCATAGTTAGTTTCGGCCGTCAGCAAATAGTGAAAAATATCTATCTACCTATCTCTCTCTCTCTCTCTCTCTCTATATATATATATACAAAGGCAAAAATGCGTACTGTCAGAGTTACTAATTCGAAGTTTACTACGACGTTTCGAGCGGGGACCACTCTTCATCACCTAATGAAGAACGGTCCCCGCTCGAAACGTCGGAATAAACTTCGAATTAATAACTCCGACAGTACGCATTTTTGACTTTATATATATATATATATATATATATTACTAATACAATGTCTGGACATTTACACTTACCAAGTAACCATTTTCAGCTGTGATTTGAGACTGTCACTTATCCCGCTCTTATTTATTTATTTTTTGTTTCTCTTGTTTCTGGCCTTTTTAGTATAGGCTTCCACCAGCTCGCTTGCGCGTGAACTCTAATTTCAAGTGAAACAAGTTTGTAAATTAGGGCGACACTATATAGGTTTGAAATCCTATACCAATTTTATTGCCATTTGGTGAGCCACGTACGAATTTTGAAATATATCTTTTCATCCAAATAATCGATTAATAAATCGAATAGCGATTCGGACGAATTTACTACGGCGGGAAGAACGAATTTGCAAATCTCATGGCAATTAGGAAATTTCAGCCATCCTTGGTTTCCGATTTGTCGCGCTCAGTAGCGGCTCCCTCCGCACAGAGTAGCCTCGAGTCAGAATTCGCGGAGTCTCTACTGACCGGCCAAAAAAGTGCGGCGCTTCAACTGCTCCCGCCCAGACGACTTGATGTATTTGTATACGCCCATGACATCGGCCGCGATCGGCGATTGAGGTTCCGTTAGCCGACGCAAGCGTCAGCGGACGTCTCATATTTCCATACTCTCATTTAACTACAGAAACAAAAACAACAAAAGAATCATCCAGTTCATGTTCACTATGTTCACCACTGACAAGATAGTCGGTAGTCGACGAGTTTCCGTGCAAAGCCGATCAAAACGAGGCACCAGATCAACTTTTACGGCTGCCATCAGGAAAGATCTGGCTTGTCGCGTTCCCTCAACGTCACTCCGAATATTGTTTGTGCCCCGCGCACCATCCTCTTGTAGCAATATTTTTATTGTCCCCATGTGATTTCTTTTTTATGTTCTTACTGGTGTTTGATCATAATTCGGTCATTGAAATAGTTTTTGCTGCCGACCCTACCATTATTTTGACCCTCTGGCAGCAAAGGAATCTTATGCCGGCATTACACACGAAATAAGAATGTAGACACTCCGTCCCATATCTCAAATTACATCACAATGTGTTTACACAACTGTAGTGCAGAGGTACGATGAGCAGGGTCTGAGAAAATATTAGTTTCAGTATTTTCAAAAGAGCGACGAAACAAAATAAAGAAAGGACCGCCAATCGGCAGCGCGTGCAAGCATAGGCAGTAGTGACAGGAAGCGCGAGGTGTGTCTTTTTATTATAATGCAATTAAATGCAAAGGTGCAAGCGAGCTGGACAAGAATGACGAAAGTAAACCCTGGAGAAGGGGAACAAGAGGGACAAAGGACAATTTTCGTACGGCCGGCATCAACTCACGCACTGTCCGAAGATGTACTCTGTTTTACTCGCAGGATTGCAACCCTGCGGAATGTAGGCGTGTGATTTCAGAAAGCGCGTCCTACCATTTCTACGCGCGAGTGCTCCTGCAACCCAAGCATTGTATACAGTTACGTCCTCGCGCCCGTGCCTTGGCCAGCCCCGTACACAACTTATGCAGTATCGAAAAGGCATAGTTCAAAATTGACGGTCCCACTTTTCCATACCGCTTCAAAACCCCATCTCGCTCAAATCACTTGGCAGCCGGACAATTTTGGCAGGGGGCCTCAAGTTGGGGATTATCCGGTACATTGTCCTCCCAACAATGAACGTGGGCGCGACGCGCCAGAGGGTGAACACGTGAAAGGAGGGGCGTAAGAGTGGAGAAGGAAACTCAAGGTCGCAAGCGACGGGAAAAAGGGTTTCGAAATTGGCGCGCAGGTTTTGCAGCATTTGCTCATACGGACAGCCAACGCCGCCCTGGTGGTTCAACTAATGTTTTGTTCAAGATGGCCGCCGTGGTACCGCAGCCTTAAGCCTTGCACCAAGACGAAATGACAGGAGCAGTTTGTTTGTACCTCTCAAACCCTCGCCCCCCTTCACGACTCCTCGAAATAAACGGGGTACTGATGGATGCTCCACGAAGGAGCAACTCGATTTAGAACTCTGGCCACCGCCCATGCTGCCCTTCGATGCACCACTGCCGGGAGGCCTGTTCTCAAGCAGGGAACTGCCGCAATGGAATGAAAGCACCTCTTATTTTCTTTCGGAGCTTCACAAAAAGATGGATACCTAGCAGCACGCTCGCATAGTATTTTAATAATAGTAACGTGCCACTTGCCCCCCCCCCCTCCACACAACTCAGTCAAGTCATATTGCAACTGATGTGTTACTCCCAATAAAATTAATTTCGTCGTATGACACTTGCAATGAATTTGGCCAGCTTAGCGTTACTATTCCCAAGCAGTGTTTCTGTGAAAGAGTATGAACACTGGAAAGCAACTGTTACAGTCCACATGAAATCATTGGCAATACACCGTTCATTGTCTGGACTAAATGCCTCGCATTCTGCAGGCATTGCATGCAGGTCCAATGTCCACTTGAACTACCCAACAGCATATTAAGCTGTGTGCCCAAGTTGTTTCCCTCGAAAGACCCAATGATGTTGCCTTTTGGAAGCACCACTATGTATTTAACTTTTCTCGTTTTAGAGACATTTTGTGGATGAAACAATGCAAAGTACAATGACGACAAGGATCTCACTGCCTTTCTTTTTTGTAAACGTCCGAGGGTTAATATCCTTGCTCATGCTTTGGAGTTCTTGCACTTTGTGCTTTTGTTTTACTGCCCAACAAGAGTGATGTTACCCTTCCTTCCAGCCCTCTCGTTGCACAGGTTTGTTAAAGTAGACACACAAGTAGATCTAATTTTAGCTTTCAAATCCTCGAAAAGGACAGGTTTATATTTGTTTTAGAGACTCTCAAAACCTCTAGGAACCCTGAAAATATACAATAACAGAACCTGGAAATGCAAAAAAAAAAAGCAACAATTCCTCGAAAACAACTGCGAACGACAGGGCGACAATCTGCGTCGTCCAATTAAGGCCCTTCACTGTCACCAACTGCTAAGAAAATCCATTACGCCGAGGCGAAGCGTGATGACCAGGGGTGTCCCAATGCCAGTTACGAAGTCGGAGAGGTGGCAACACGTGCATGCATGGGGACCCAGCAACCGATGACAAAAGTGTCGCCTCTTCCCGAAATAGGTTGGCATTTCGCCCTCGGGGCTATTTCTAGAAACCACAGACCCCCCCATCATCGTTCAGGAACACTGTGGGTCTTGTCCGTCCCGCAAGTACAGGAGACTGGACTGCCCCCCCCCCCCCCCCTTCCCCCCCCCCCCCCTCCCCGTCCCCACCCCCCTGGCGACCGTGATCTCCTGTCGACAACAAACTCCCTCAAACTTAGTTTTTTTTTTCTTTGCTTCTTGTTTTTACACTCGACTTCGCTGATAACAGAACTTGGCTGTGGCATAAACGGGAGTATACTGGAAGCGCACGCCCGCTACACAAAGTCTAAAAACTTGACTTTGTGTAACTCAGAACGTCGTCTTTGTGTATTCTTCTTGCATACTATTGGGAAGAGGAGAAGGGTGTGAAACACAATTTGACTGCCAGCTGTTATAAATCTGGAAGTTGCATTGTTAAATTTGATAATGCAACCTGCCTGGGACACGAGCATATGCCATCTGCTACGGCCCCTGCAGAGAGAGGGTTGTGAGAGCACATGCAAACTGCAAGGCAGAACATTGCCTTGGTATCTTACTCTCCCCAACTAGCAGGCAGAGGAGAATAGAAAGTGTGATTCGACTGCCGGCCCCTAAAGGGACGCTGAAGTGAATCTTGAAGTATAATTGTTTTAGGTTTGATAATGCAACTTAGCTGGAACATGAACATGAGTCTATGAGAGCCCACATTATCTGCTACGTCCCCTGCAGAGCTGTCACAGCGTGCACAAACTTCCCTTTCTGCAAGATAGAACATAGTCTTAGCACCCCCATCTCCCCTACAAATCAGGAGAGGCAAGAGGAAAGTTGCTATTTGACCACTGGCCTTTAGAGAAATACTGATGTTAATCCTGAAGTTTCTCTTTTTGGTTGGAACGCACAGCGGGGGTACCCTAGAATGGCCTCTATAGTTACACTCAGAGTCACCCTTAAATGAAGCACAAAGGCACTGCTTTACAAATAGGAGCACTTCTCAGCAGCGAGATTTATGCATACAAATCGGCTATGATTTCATATCCCCAAAAAATAGTGCTTTTCAGCAGCCACTTCCCAATCATAGAATGTTCAGAACTGCCGAAAGCACAACCAAGTTATATAGAAACCAAGTTTTCAAGCAGTTCCTGGCATTATACAACTCTTCAGAAAATCTTCCCATCCACAAAATTGTTTTGCTAAGCACCTACCGTAATATCCCGAGATAATCCACATAAAATCAAGAGCGAATCGGGTAAAAATATGGAGTGGGCGAACTTTCAATGTAGTGAAGAAAAATTTAAAAAAAGCTACCTTTAGGTTATGTGTTCCTTCCAAGCTTGTTATCGTGGCAAGGGCCAAGGAAGCAAAGATTACTGTACTTTCCAGTCAGCAACAAACGGTTATATCCCGCCATAGCTAACTAGCCGCATTTACGCCGAGGCCATCACTGATCCCAACACAGCTATTACTAGGAGTGAGCTATCTTTTGGTGTTTCAAGAAATATAGCAAATCAAGCCAAAAAGAGGGGTTCAGGCTATCTTTCGGGGGTGGGGCATCTCTCGGGATTTCACGGTAGTACTCACAAAGCAATTTAAACTGTCACGAGTCTAGCGCAGGACAGACAGGACCTGCCAAAGATAAGTCGTAACTAAAACAACTTTTCTGCTGCCTAGCTATAGATAACCTGCATTTGCAACATTTAGCACATATTCTCTAAGTTTCCTAAAATGTACACTAAGTTAACTGGAAACAGACATGAAAAATTCTCAACTGACACGCGGCTTTTTGTGGCGTTAATCTGCCTGCGGGCCGCACAAGCGGAGAATTATTCCTGCCCCGCGACCGGATGTTAACACAATGCCAATCCTATGATGGATGACTTACTCTATACATCGTTCACCCTTAAGCTGACAGTGCAGTGGGAACTATGCGTTCAAAGGACCAATCGACCCTTTCGTCACCTGACCCCATTCTCTGTGCATCGGTATGGGCGGAAGCGCGATCACATGGCGGACGATTGGCATACGACTGGTCCAACGAGCCCGTAGCTTCCACCGTACTGCCAACCTAGGGGTGAACCGAGTAGAGCCTGCTTACGAAACAGCTGGAAAGTGCTTCAAAAACACCTGCCAACTCGCTCAACACTCCTGCATAGCAAAATGCGACGGAGTAAAACCGATTTCCATTGCGTGCCACATGAGTCAGTTTCAAAGGTTAAATGCAAGTGATATCTCTCTCTCTCTCCCCTAAATTTTGGACAGGGCATCAGGGACAGGAAGCTTGCAAGAATAAGTGCTACACAAATTGACTGCTGTAAAAACTAATTTTTTTTTTACAAACTATTGAATTGTGCAAATGATGGCCTTGGCAAAAACTAGCTGAAGCATTGCCCTATCATTCTGCTCCACCGTTGTAAAGAAATTTAGGATACACAATATGTTCTAGAATTCTAGCATGGAATTTTCAGCCTACAAGAACAAAGTTCTTTATAGCAGTGTCTGAAAACAACTGTTTTCTTTGTATGATGCATAGCTTGGGCTCAGTAAGGGTGGCCTCATTTACAACAAATACACAGGTAGAACCCTACTCTTAAAGGGCTACTCCACCGATTTTTTCATTGTCTCCGATTTGCTTGAAATTTTGCTAAACTAACCAACAAACATCGTGAAAATAGTATCCCAAATATTAGGTCAAAATATTGTTTTTTCGCGAAGTTATTGAATTTACAGTTTTGGTCCTCACCGTGTTTTTCAAGCTCGAAGTCTCTACTGGCAACAATGAAAAAGTGACGTCAGTGGAAGGCAGGGGTTCACTCTTTGGGCTGTAGATTTCGTTTTAAACTGATTCGAAGCAGTTTCATGGTGTCAAATGAATGCTTGGGAAGCTCGCTGCAGTACCCGCGCTCCAGCATGGAACAAATGATTGGCATATTCTATTTTTTGGCTGCTTGCTCGACTGGCAAGCCTGCCTGCCACTGACGTCACGGCCCTGAAAAGCGCGCATATATTTGAATGTTGGTTTTTGCATCATTTTCATTTGCCGATTTCGCAATAACTATTATGAGTTTCGCGATTCTAAATAGCATACCGGAGAGAGTAAAGGCCGGGGAGTCAGAAAATATAGTTAGTTGAGGTAGCTCAAAAGATTGGTGGAGTACCCCTTTAAGAGACTATACTCTGTGGGTTTAACAGATAAAGACTAATGGTCCATAAAACAAATTACCGCAGGAGCCTTATGGCAAGCCAAAAAAAATCTTTACACCGTGGTTGCAATACGGTGTCACTCTGCTGCACTGACAACTATTCCTTACTGTTGCCTGCACAGAACAGAGACTGCATGCCACCACAATCAATCCGATGAATTTAGCGATGAATAAAGGAAAACTGCAAGTCATACAGATGGCTGGTCTGTACTAGAGACTGCTGGCTATGTATCTAGAATATATAATAAGAGGAGCAAGTGGTTTGTGTACCATCCTTATATACTGAAAAGAGCTGTGTCCTACATCTTGAGCTTGGTATCTCCTCAGGCATTGTATACGTGAACTCATGAGTGGCAAATATGAATATGGGGTGCCTTAACTCCGCTGCATGCTTTCCAACCGTTCGCTGTCCGTGCTCGTGGTACAAAAGCAGGACATGAGTAGCTTCCGTCAGAGCAGAAATCAAGTCGTCACCATTCCATTGACAGCATCGATCAAAAGTTGTTCCGCCTGCCTGTCAACACGCTCCGGAAATCCAGCTGCAAGCAAACGGCTCCACACAAGACCAAGCAGCGACAAAAGAGCTAGCTTGCCGGTGATGACCTTAACCCTCTGCTGGAGCGTGAAAACTCGCTTATACAAGCACCTGCGTCGGAGGTGAAGACCCAGAAAAGCGTTCAGACTAGAGTGATGACCTTCCGCTACGCATAAGCATACATAAGAGACGAGAGGGTGTTATCTGTCCTTCTTGACCAAGGTTGACCGCTTCGGATAACCTTGGAAGCACCGAGCTCTGCCCGGGGGAAATCTAATACCGAATGCTTTCAAACGAGGCCTTCCATTCTATGATCGAGAAATTAATTACGCGTGCGTTTTGACGAACACCGCAACAACGCGCGAGTACTGTCCTAGCGCGCTCAGAGGCCGCATTACCAGAGCAGATTTTCGTTTTGAAAGTAGGCGCAACTTGAGGGTAAAATGTACGTGTTTAGGCGACATTAAAGGGAAACACAGAAGATTCGTGTCTTATGTACACGCGAAAAGCTCGCCCGTTGACACAGCACACCAACGGTAGACGTACGATTTAGCTTGAATCGTTTCCAACTACGCGCGCGAGCACTCTTACCAGGAAACACAGCCGGGGCCAGTTGTGTATGAAGTACCGGTACGTGTATATGGAGTAGGGTTCGGAAAGGTCTTTCTGAAACAGACGCATAATGTCCGGCATCTGTTTCTCCGATTCGTAGGCGACGTAGTCGATGCCGTCCTCAGACGGCGTCCACGCGTCGACCGCACTCGGCACGACGACATCGTCACCCAACCGACAGTCACTGGATGGACTGCAACCGCTACTCGAGCCCGGGGCCTCGTGACACGGCGACCGAGCCGCTACCGCCGGCTCGTCGCAGTTGCTGCGGCCCCAGTGAACGACACCGTTGAGTTTCTCCGTCGCCGCCGCCACAGAACAACCGTTCGGGGGTGGTCGACCGAGGTGCAGTTTCTTTTTGAGGCGGGTCGCGATGTCTTCGGACGTCTTCCAAAACTCGTGTCCGACGTCCTGCGGATCCACCAAGTCGGCCAGACCGTCCACGAGGCGATCAGCTGCAGCGTTGGAGCCGTGGTCGTGGTAGCTCCCTAAGCCTACTGGCGACGACTCGGTCCGATCGGACTCTTCCATCGTTCACGGGGTGCTGCTCCGCGACGTTGAAGGGCCCGGCACATCCTTCGAGGCTCGTAGCACGGTCGTCGCACACTCCATTCAACGGGGCACCCGTCGTTTCACATAATTCAGCTAAATTAATTTTCTTGTTTGTTTTAATCGAACACCTCGAACGACTTCGCACACTGCTTACGATTTCATCACACTTCTTTCTTCTTTTTTCCTTCCGTTCGCTCGCTCTCTTTCGCCTTTCGCCCCCCGTGACGCATGCTCATTACAGAAGTGTAGTGCTCCGCGCTAAAATGCACACATGATGCGCATGATACTGGAAAATGAAAAGCACGTAAGAAACTTTTGCGAGAAGGTAGGTCGGTTTATTGATGCTTTAATAATTTTAAACTTATGAGTATTCATGTAAAAAATTTGGTCCGAAGTCAAATAATTTTCTAGAAGGCAAACAAAATAAACAATATGCCTCGCTTTAAACTTTCTCGCGGAGGAATCTCTTTTCTGCCTTTTTACGCAAAACATTTCCCGTTCCGTCGTTCACCGGCAGAACACAAAAAACACTTTATAACTCTTGGCGAATGAAAACGCTTTTTTGACGTCACGTTTACAAACCTACTACCCGAGCTGCGAGTTAAAAAGGGTTACTCCACGACTTTATAGCCACGTGATAAGCAAGAGCAGTGCGAATATCGAGTTACTGAACGAAGCACAGTTAGTTTCGAAACTGTTTTCTAAAGCCACCTTCTCGGTTCTCGTACGCTCGCAGAGTTTAGTGCGAGTTTCTCAGCCGCCGGGAAGTTACGTCGGACGTAACGCTAGACACTTCGATCGTTTTAACAGAGCTGCAGATGCTACGAAGTTGGAGTTGAAGCAAGTCGGATGATCTGCGTGTGCTTACTCGCTATCGCCTAGTAGCTTGACTGAAGAATTAAGACAACAAAACGGGTGCCATCGGTCTCAAAGTTTCAAGGGTAAGTGCTGAGTAAAGCGTGCGAACTGTTTTTGAATTTCGTGGGGCGGCGGAAACCAAAGCGCGTTGTTTTAATGCATGTTACGAGTTTTCTTTTTTCCGCGAACAGTTATCTTATAAACATTCTACATGGTCATGTGTTTGTTGTGGGGGACGATTACTCTTAGGAGTAAGAGTAAAGCTATACGCACTCCGGAGTGCGCTTCGGACGGAAATGGCTATACGCACTCCGCTTTTCTCGTATAAAAAGAGTGGACACAATGAGTTTCCTAAGCAGTGCCGTGGCATAGGGGTTAGGGATTCCGCTTCATACGCAAGTGGACGCGGGTTCGATCCGCGGTGGCCCTACTTTTTTTTTTTTTTTTTTTTTCTCAATCATTTTGTTTTGTCGGGGCATTTGGCGATATTTACAGTTCCTCTTTTGCGATGAACAGTAAAAAAAAAAAAAAAAAAAAAAAAAAAATCTAATGTTGTCGAGAAACTTTGCAGAACTAAATGGTATCGGACTCCCTTTCCGGAGGTGCGATCGGGGACAGCGGGGCTTGGATTGCCGGCTGGACGCCGCGAAGCGGCGTGTACTGGTTACGCTTTGTAATTAGCAGCCGATACTGTCGCCGCGAAGCGGCGTGAACGCAGGCGGGGGGCTGTGTTAACGAGCGCCCCAGTGATTCACGCGCCGTTCGAAAAGGGTGGCCCGAGCGGCATGATCTCTCGGAGGAGTGCGTATAGCCATTTCCGCGCGAAGCGCACTCCGGAGTGCGTATAGCTTTACTCTAGGAGTAATGCTATATGCACTCCGGAGTGCAGCTCGGCCGGAAATTGCTATATGCACTACGTATGTCTCGTATAAAATGAATGATCACAAGTTTTCTAAGCGGTGGCATAGCGTAGGGGTTAAGGTGTCGCAGATCGGGGACAGCGGGGCTTGGGTGGTTAACCAGTACACGCCGCGAAGCGGCGTGTACTGGTTAACTTTTCTAATTATCAGCCGCATACTGTCGCCGCGAAGCGGCGTGAACGCAGGCGGGGGGCTGTGTTAACGAGCCCCCCAGTGATACACGCGCAGTTCGAAAAAGGGTGGCCCGAGCGGCATGAGCTCTCCGCGTAGTGAATATAGCAATTCCCGTCCAAAGTGCACTACGTAGTGCATATAGCATCGCTCTTAATCTAAAAGCGCGGGGCGAGGTTAAGCTAGGTTAGGTTAGGCGAGGTTAGGCTAGTTAAGGTTGAGATAAGCTACGTTAGGCTAAGTTAGATTATTTCGCAGGACGCAGGAGCGTTGGAAATGTTTGGTAGATGGGACGGCGACGGGGGAAAGGGATTTCTAAAATTGTTTGTTAGAAACATTTAAAATGTCTAATTACAACTTGGAAGTTCGAACCGCCCTTTTAAGCTGTTCCCATGTCAGCGTTGTTTTGTACCTTTAACTGGCAAACTACTCCAAGTGAATCATAGACGTGTTGGTACTCCTGGTAAGCTAGTTTACCAGCCATTGATCGGCAACGTGTTGTGCTGTGCAGCAGCCCCACCATGTCGTTCCCCAATAAGGAGCAGAGACAGAAGTGCTGGGATTCTAGGGACCGCTACTGGGAATGCCTCGATCGCAACCCTGATGACCCCAGCCCATGTGCCAAAATCAAGGCCGAATACCAGTCCCTGTGCCCGAGCCAGTGGGTAAGTGTGCCTCCACTGCTTCTGGAACGTGACATTAACCCGGAGTGTGCCTTAGATTTTGTTTAAAAGTCTTTAAAAAAATTAGCAGCACTTTCTGTCTCTCTCTCTTTCTCTCTCTCTGCTCATACCAGGTAGTCACTTAACAGTGCGCAATTAAGCATGAACCAGTAACACATTCTTCAGAATTGCCACGTACAGTGTGTCTTCCCCCCAAGATTTAGCATCTTATTCACTGAAAAAACAAACCATGTGTAGCCGAACACTTATCTCCGCCCAGATGTAGCGCTAGTGGTCAGGACCAGGTGCCAAAGCTTAAAAACTAACCATTACCTTATTCAAAAGTTACAAGTTATTTTATGAAAATTTAAAAGGAAAATGGGGCACGTTCTTGGTAACTTGTGCCATACAGGTCCACGTATCCAAGGGCTTCGTCAGTCGTTATTTTCCCATTGCATTTTTCAGAAAATCACCTATGCGAAGCGCAAGTTTGTCCGCCCCCTTTTTCGAGGGTTGTGGTGACGTCAGAACGCCGAGCTCTGATTGACTTTGATTGAAGGATAGTGGGTAGACCTCAAGGTAGCTTGCTTTTTTTAAAATTTTATTTAGAGGATACTACAGGCCATTGAAGGCCCAAGTAGGTGTAAGATACAACATATACATTCACACATACAACGAAAGCAAATAACACGACATTTGAGGTCTACCCACTGTCCTTCAATCAGAGCTCGGCGTTTTGACATCACCACAACCCCTGCAAGAGATGCAGACGAACTTGCACTCCGCATAACTTTTGAGTAAGATAACTGTTCTGAAACTTTGATACCTGGTTCGGGCCGCAAGCTCTACATTTGGGTGGAGAATATCAATATTTGGCAATGCATAGTTTACTTTTGCGGTGAAAAAACAACAGGAAGCTTTATTTTGGGGTGGACACCCTGTATAGTGTATCCAGGGAGAACACAGCCATTCTCTGTGCTTTCCAAGGTTATTCCTATTCCGATTGCTTGTCTAGCAACCAGTGTTAAAGCAAGACAATCTTTTATAAGGCCATTTCATTCCTTCTGACCAGTGCCTTTTTCAGTGTTTGTGGATATGGCACACATCGTACTCACTTCTCAAACCAACAAACATACCAATTGCTTGGCTGTGGACCAATTTGCTATCGTTGGAAACGTTTGGATGATCCATCTCAATGAAAATTTCATGTTTTTTTTTTATTTAATTTTTTTTCTTTTATCTTTAGGTAAAGCATTTCAATCGCAAGCGGGAGTACCTCAAGTTCAAGGACAAGATAGAGAATGAAGGGTACGACCCCCTGGACGAGAGTTCGTCCCGGCCCAAGAGCTAGGCGTGGCCTTGTCCTACCCTAGCTACTGTACATAGGTCGTAGAAAGAACACCTGACCAGTCGAGCGTGTGATCATCCTGCCGCTTGGCTGTTCCCTGCAGCCCGTGTTGTTCACTCCATGCTTGCCTGGCTCATGTAACTTGCCTGGTCACCTCATTGCAATAAATTTTTTTTTTTTTCTACACGACATATTATTTTTGTTTTGGGGTCTAAAAAAGAAAACTTGCTCGTTGTCGGTTGGTATGTCATCAGAGTCAACGGTTTTCTGCCATATTGTGAAGGCTAAAAAGTCTGTTGCGGATTAAGAAAAACTGAGCTCACCATATGGTTCACGATTTCCTCCTCTCCAGCATTCAGTTAGTAGAAAAAGTTGAGGGCTTTGCGGAAGGAGCCCAAGACAGTGGAAATAGTTTCATGCTGCAAGCAAGAAGACTGAAAGCTCCTCCCTGACATTGTCTTGTTGGTGACCCTATCACTGCAGAGTTCTACCTATAGGTATTAGGTAGAGTGGTTTAGTTAAGGCACAAAACTGGAATTTGGGTTTTCGCTGCTTCCTGTGTCGAATTCTTTTCTTTCATATTACACCCTTTATGTTGTTCAAAGTGATTCCCTCGATCATTTCTACGATAAGATTGAGAAGCTCTGGAAGTTACTCTGTCTAAAAGTTCCTTATGCATGCGTAAAATACTTCCCTTCCCCCCCCCCTCCCCCCCCCCCCAGGTTCTAACACAGATTTCTGGCTTCTATTGCTCGAAACACCAATTTCAAATTGAAGCAGCACGGAAAGCAAAGTCTCAAAAGTATTTGTTTCCACATCTGTCTGGTAACTATCACTTACACATGTGTAAAATAAGATGACCCCCCCCCCCCCCCCCCCCCTTCCACTTTTTGTTTTCTTTTTGGACAAAGTGACCATGAATGGTTTAGCATGAAATAACCAGCATGATGCAGTCAACTTTCATTGACTACATGAAAATTGGAACTTTGGTGTCATCAGTTACTGCCTTCGGCGACATGCTAAGAATGCAGCAAAAGTTCTGCCTCCAGAGCACACACCTGCAGCCTTCCGCTAGGTTTTGGCTGGGCATGTGACAAAGTCTTATCAAAGGCCGAAATCTCACATTGGAGGCAGATATTCTATTGAATTCTTAACCTGTCGCCGACTAATAAGGGGCACGAAATGTACGCACATTTGATTTGCTCCACGGCCGTCTTCCTCCCAACTCTGAACCAATCGAGTTGTATGCTGGACTTGTCGTCGGTTTGGTCGTCGCGTTTGTCAAACAGTTTTGCACCTGTTCAGGTTTATCACTAAGCTATATCGCTGCGTTGGGCCGGTGTCAAAATCACACAGAGGTTTTTGCATGTTCTTTTTGACTGGCGCTCGCAAAATTCCTGTGGTGGTTGGGCAAGTGGCAAGACTCACCTTTTGTTTTTACAATTCTGGATCGGTGCATCCTTGGTGCCTTATGGCGGTGGTCTCGGGGTATCATTAAAGTGATTGGCATGTATGACACCATTCTTTTTTCCTTGTGCTGTTTGTCTTGCATTGTATCATGCTATGCCCTTCTAACAACCTCAGATGCTCATAATTGTCAGTCCATTCCTCTTTTCTCACCTAACCACTTGTGCTGCATTGTCCGTACAACGCGATACTTCAGGTCTTTGACTCAAATACTCCCCTGATAATTGGGGAGTATTTGGGAAGATGGGGAACATTTTAGGGAACCTGGCCTCTGTACACTAGGAATCCAGGAAAATAGGGAGGGACGTAATTAACTTTAGTGCTTGCCATTTCTATCAAGCACGTGCCAAAAATTGCCAACCTCTGCTTTCCAAATACATACTACTATAACGCTAATTGAAATTTGGCTTGTCCTCAAGTGATTGCAGCGTTGATAGCCAACACTCCACTATTTTCATAAACAAATCGGAAGAATCTGGGAGGGTTGAGACAGATTGAAGTAATTGTTCTAGTTGAATCAGCTCCTGGAAAAAGAGACTTTCAGTGCAACCCTACAGCTATGTAGTGGTTTCAGTCTGGGCAAGTGGGGGAACTCTCGAAAATGGATTGTGTCATTGCTCGAAATAGTTTTGGAAGGAGTCGGTGAGCGAACCTCCCAAAAACAGGGGAAAATGTGTTTCTGAGAAGCACTCGAGTTAAGGTAAGTGGTGAATGGTTGCTTTTTTATATCACTAGAATCATTTTGATTTTAGCTAAGTGTAATTCTGAACATTGAATTAACCCCTTGCCTGTGTCACTTGTGCCACCCCTTTCGGACCATAAAGCCCGACCGTGAGAGTGTGACTTGCATTTCGGTTTCAGCGCTTGTTTAGAGTGCACTCTGCCAGATGGCAAAACCACCCCTGTTGCTCCATTTAACTTGGGCAGTTTGCTCGTTTGTTTTGCTGTTTGACAGAGAAAAAACACTCGATTTAGCCAAGAAAAAAAAAAAATGTTTGTGAGCGTTTATGCTAAAACCACATGGCCTTGGCACGGAGGTCCGCTTTAGCTGACGAAAAAATAGAAAACCTTTTTAAAGGGGATCAATGCTCAGACAAATGTGAAGACAAATCCTTCAGTCTTTCCGATTTTAAGAATCTGACGATAGTTTGATGGGTAGCGACAGGAGAGATGAAAGCATTCCATCAACTTCGGCGTCTGCACGTCGGTAACCGGACAATAGCTCACCGGACAGAAGCTCACCCGTTTTTTCACAGACCCGGACAAAAGCTCACCTCATTCTTTTTTTTTTTTTTCTACCCGGAGGCGATGGACATAGCACCACTTTTAGGAAAATTGGCATCCCATCCCATGGAAAGGTGTCGAAAGATAAGCCATAACAGGCAGGGAAGCAACGGTTTGGGACCAAAATTTAGGTCGCTGAAACTGAGTGGAGCTGATAAGATACTCAAGGTACGCCGGAGCACCCTTGTGCCACGCCCAAGAAACTGTGAACCGAAGCTTTTGAACCCAAAGAGTGACCGAAGAAGCAAAGCCGCCCTTCTGTAACCTCGCTTTTCCTTTGTGCTTATGTCACGCTAAACACGCATATGAAGGTTAGGCACAATGTCTCTTCAATACTAATGCATGAGGCTGATTGGATGCCTACAGGAAAGTCAGGCGCTCGTTGCCACGGCATTGACACAAGCCCGGGGAGAGGCACCGCCAGAGAAGCGGGTGCAAAAACCACTCTGCACCTGCAGAATCGTCTGAAAAATATTTTCGAGGGGTTCCCGTACACCCAGATTTACCAAGACTGCTGGAGCTGCTAAGGGACTGCATTCACTTCTGACCAGTCGATAATTAAACCTGTTTCTACTCTAATTAACAAACCATGCGCCTGTCACATTTATTTAGCGTTGCATTTTAGTGTTGCACGCATGCACCTAAATTGTCCGCACTCATGTTAAGACCAACATGAAATTTTCTCTTGGTGAGCTTTTGTCCGGGTCTGTGAAAAAATGGGTGAGCTTTTGTCCGGTGAGCTTTTTTCTGGGATTCCTGCACGTGAGTGAGACTTGGACCAGTAAGATACGACACCTGAAAGTTGAGAAAATGTTTGCTTTATTTTAATGCAAATTGCCTGTTTAAAATAAAATTTTGCTGTACATTCCTTGAAGAAAAAAATGAGTGGGCAAGGGGTTAGCTAATTTATGCAAGATATAAAAAAAATCATGTTGAAAAAAAATTATGGCACCTCTTATTGCGCTTGGAAACTGCTACTATTTTGAATACAATCTCTAATTAATATTTTCTGAAAGAAAATTAGACAGACAGGATGGTTGAAGGATAAGAACATCACATGTTCCCTGCAAGAGCTAACTGAATTTTTGTAGCCAACAATGATTGGGAGTAAAATTACTGTAATTGAAGTAGAAATCACATTATATATTAAAATTTCATATATCTAGACATTAAAAGCACAGATTCCACCTCCTCACGTTTGTAATACACTTTCATAGCAACTGCATCGATTCCTTTGCCTAGAACAGCATATCGCATCATATATAAAGACAAAGCTAAAAAAAAACTAATAATGCTTCTTCCACAAACAATATTTGCATGCTTTACCACAATCTCCCAATGACAAGAGAAAAGCACTTTAAGTTGAAATGGTAGGAAATTTTGAAGAGGCTGGAAATTTTAAAGTACAACTAGGCTATTCATAAGTCAAAGGAATACACCAGTATTTTAGGTCTTATAACATCTTCACCCATTTTTAAAGGTAAGACTTGTTCCCTGAAATGCTTAAAATGTTTTCTGACAAAACAGAATCAACTATGGGTAGTTTTGTTTTTGCTGGCAGCAAAGTTTTAAAGTTACCTTGACCTCATTTTGTTTTGTTTAAATTGTGCAGTGCTACATATAGTGTTTTTTATTGCAATGTCAAAGAATCTCAGAGAAGCGACTGCAATTTAATATTTAAAACAACTTGATGGCCAAGTATGTTGCCCCCCTACTGGTAACAATATGCATGTTGAAACGATTGAGTATGCTTGCTCAACAGGACACAGCGTGCAATAGCGCAGGGATCGTCTTCCCACGTCTGCAAACCTTGCAATAACTGCTGTGTTCCACTCATGCCAACTACAACATGGTTATTTCTTCTAGGAGAAGTCTTGGCAAGACAGAACTCCTCCTCGACCCCGGAGACAGTCAGGAGAAGCTAAAAAGAGCGGTCACTTGATGGAAGACAGCCCTCCGTATAGATCGCCACAGTCTTTCAAACCTATTCAGTACAAAACCTGATTTTATCGAAATAAAATGCAGCACTTCCTCCTTTAGGACGTCTGCGCAATTACATTTTGAAATCTAATTTTGACCAATTTAGTCAGATTCTTTCGGCGGTGGACGTTTCCTTTCCTCCTTCGGGAGGAAGGGAAACGGCCACGTTGATAAACGAGAACGGCTTCTGCAACCTAAGCTAATTTTACGTCAGACTCTCTGACTCGTTTGGGAAATTCACCTCAACAACTTCCAGACGCTCCTAAACCTATCCAGAGGCCCTATGCTACATCGCAGGACCAAGGGATCGGGACAACACGGTCTGCTGCGATTGGTCAGCACCGCGCCGCTGACCAATCACAGCAGACGGCGTTGTCCCAGTCCCTTGGTCGCACGATGTAGCATAGGGCCCCTGCTAGTACATCTTCGTTCATACCAAGGGAATGCTACAACAGACGTTTGGAACAAACCACAGACTTCTGTACGAGGTACACTCTTTGACACCGTTAGCACAAGCAAGCAGTCCTCAGTTTGATCCTTTTTCCACTAGGTATTCCGGGACTGTCATCAAAACAATTAGTACAGTGGTCGAAAGTGCTCAATTGGGGTACCAACTCAAGCGGTAAATTTTTATGCCCACCCAGTGCCCTTACAGCGTAAAATGGAAGAAAGCGCCGAAGTCATCTTTGCGCTAACAGTGTCGTGCAGTGTATATCACGTGTAAATACATGTTTGCTAAAAACGAATCATTAATACTATAACAAGCAGACTAGTTGTAACAATAGTTCTTCTCAAGCCCGTCTTGCTGCAACCAATCTCGTCAAGAAGCTAAGATGTAGTCATTACCACTTCTCTTAGAGCCCTGGCAATAAAGAACTTCAACAACAAGACAATGTCGGACAATCGCTGCATTTTTATTGCACATTGATTGCACATACAAGAGCGTCTTCTTGTCCACTTTGAAAGCGAGATTCCGCTCCGGGGATCTCTGCTTTCCTTTGTACGACGCTACATCCAATCTTGTTAAATTACAAAAAAAAAAAAAAAAAAAGTGGATTGTGCCAGGACAAGCTTATGTACAGAATGTGTTCCATTAGATTCACACACAGTTATGTGCAAATGGCATCCGTTTACAAACGGCAGAACCGTAGCTTCCGCGGATGACCGGACTGGGACTCGCAAGCTAAACGTCAAGGTCGTCTTTGCCCTTAGACAGTCTTTAAGCGTACATTGCACCCACTCAAAGTTGGAAGGCATGCTCTAAACACCCTCGCAAATTGCCAACATGTCTCGGTTGTGCCAAGTCGTCCTCGAAAATCCCATAGTCTCGTCCGAAAACCGGTATCGTAAAGTTGAAACAATAAAGGGCCGCCACTTACAGCGTCGGAGCTTTAAGTACATATGTACAGTATGGAAAAGAGAAACCGTCCACCGCAAGAAATACATCCCTTTAAGCTCGCGTCGAAAAATGGCACCTCTTTAGGAAAGGTGTTCCAGACAAACGTGTGGACCGCTTAACCCGCACGTTACGCGATCCAAATCGAACGAGCTGGCAACTCTGGGACAATCTCATTCGCTCCTTCTGAAAGACACGGCTCAGGGAGATTGGAGTTCGAACTCGCACCCTTGGGGGAAGAGCGTGCGGTGCACCGTGAACGCGCGAACGAGGCTTGTCCGCGCATTAAAAGAACGGTGAGACACGAAAAAATATGTCCGTCGTCGGCGAGCTCACACAAACGTCTTTCTCCGACGGGTTGAAACAACCGTGCAAGTGGATCAGACGTTGCTCGCGGCGGACGAGCAGTCTACATTATGTACAGTGGTCGTCGTACGCCAGAAGCGATAGAGACGTCCCCATGACTGCGGTGTGTGTTAAGTACACCCGGCGGTGCTGTACAGAACTGGTGCTCTGTGCACGGCGGTAGTTCCACCAAAATACACGGACGTTAGAAACGCACACAAACTTGGCCCCTTTTCGTGTTCTTCTGGATTGAGTATGTAATACTATAGGTCAGATAATGGCAACATGTAAAATAAAGGAGGGAAACAAATCGACTCGCATGTCTCGATAATAAAACTATACTCCGCTTGGCGTTAAGTACGACTGCAGCCAATGCCAGGATCCGATGGAGCCAATCGAGCGGCGGCAAAAGGGTGTCATCGCACCGCTCGCCGTCTTTGTGCGTTTGCCAGTGTTGCACGAATATTCGAAATTTCGAATGGTTTCGAATAATACGCTATTCGATACGTGCTTTGAGATGAACCGCAACATTTATATTTTTTGAAAAGCTGATCACGGTGGGTTAGCCACGTCGAGCAAGCTTCTCACTGACCACAGGTGCACCGCAAAGAAGCAACACCTGCAAACGCGAGCCCCGCGGGTCTTGCTTCTCCGCAGTGCGACGAAGCTTGGTAAGAAGCGCGCTCAACGAAGTAACCCGCTGCGACAAGCACTTCGAAAGGTAACAACGTTGCAGTTGCGTGTTTTCGAGAAAGGCACACTTTCGATTGGAATGGTGCACACACGCACCTGGTGTTATTAAAAAAAAAAAACCAGAAACTTTGTGAATGTCGATATCTACATTGCAGCAAAATTTTCAAAATTAAACTGTGGCCGTCATGCAAGAGTATACGTTAGGCAGAGATGCCCCAAAAACCAGCATTAATCATTCACAACATTTTTTTTTTTTAATTCAAGAGAGAGTAAAGAATATTTGCACATAGCAAGATTTATAAATCTCCTCAATTAGGTATAGCTGGCCACCTCTATAGGTTTAATTTGATGTTAAATCCGTCGTTTACTCGCTATCCCAAGGAACCAGACTTTTTGAGGTCACAGCCTAGTTGGATGAAAATGAGCTCATAAATGGACAAAGAGAAGTTTGGGAAAAATTTTCACGAGTTTAGCTGGGTTTCCTTTTAAGCATGGTGCAACAGTTGTGAAAGGCTCAGAGAAACTACTTGATATTTGATTAGAAAATATTCGGCCTAAACTGCTATTCACTTCAAACTGGAAATCCACTATTCGCACATGACTAGTGTTTGCCATCGCCGGCCAAATTAATCATGCACAGTGAACACGTTGCGATCCAGCAATTCTTTCTGCACATGATTGTTTTATACCTGGTCATAGCAGATGTACAAAGACGCCGCCGCCGCGACAGTGCACTTTTTCTGCTGATGGATTGACTCCATCAAGACCAAATGTAGCTTTGGCCACGGTTGGACTTGGTGCGAAACGGAGAATAGAAGGCAAAAAAAATCTGTCCCGTTCGTTCGCGAAGCCCAAATGAGCCTCTGATGCGAGGCTAAAAGCAAAGGAGTGTCGCGTCAACCAACTAGACAAGAGGAAAGAGAAGAAAAAAGCCTTAGGCTTAGGGCAGACCAAACACAAAAGAATATGCAACAATCTCTGTCAGCAACAAGCAAGACCTCAAATGATAAAAGAACGAAAATACCCTTTAAGCAAAGCAGGAGAGCACATAACTGATTTGAATATGTGACACTAGTATGTGACTACTAGCATGAAATGATCCAATGCCTCGGTTACACGACGTCACGCTCCACCGTTTCTCGACATGCTGAATTGCGGGAAGAAAAAATGCGAAGGACCAAAGAGGAAACGTTTGTGCTCGACCTAAATAACTTAACACATGTACACAGACATGCACACGCACGCAAAATAAAAAAGAAAAGGAAGGAAGAGAAGATTCTGCAGAAACAGCACCATGAACATAGCACCCTTCCACTCCTTTGTCCACCAAACAAAACACTTTCCTGTACCAAAATAACCTGTCGAAAAAAAAACGAAGCTCCGATGATCACAGTTCCACGTACGAAAGAGCATTCGGCGCCTTTTTCCAGAAGAGAAACAGAAGATGCGCGCCATTCTAGTGGACGCACAGCAGGCTCCGAGGGCTCGTGCCAGAAAAACACAAACTTGCTGCCGTCAACGAAGGGAGTTGACAACCGCAGTAACAGGATTAACAATGGCCTTGGTGAAGTTTGGACACGCCGATCTCTACTACAGGACAGGCGTGTCAACCTCGATAACAATGTAAAAAAAAAAAAAAATCAGTCGTTCGTGTGTAAGCGGAAAAATCAGAACGGGGTGAAGAACTGAATGGTGCCCACGACAGAGTCAATTCGGTACAGGCGGTGAACTGTGGCTCTGTGACGCAGACATGGCTTGTTGATCTGTAAGGAGACGGAAACGGCATTTGGGTGAGGAAACCGAGTGCACGGCTTTCGAAGTAACAAAACACGGTAGGTAAGCTAATAGTAATTCATTAAAACTCCACGTACGAGGCAAAATCGCGATAGAAAAGACTTTCCCAAAAGGTGAACTCGACCACTACCGTAGAATACCGCGCATCCGCCCATTCCACACTAAGCGCCCATAAACAAATTTCTAACATCTGAGAAAATAGGCACAGTACATTTATACATAAAAATGATGATTAGACAAGTGCCCATCCCCCATTTTTTCGCAATTATCTCTCAATTTTGAGTGGGCGCTTGCCCGGTATTTTACGGTATGCACGTTTTAGAAGTCGAGACATGCATGTGCTGGTGGTGAGAGGGCTTCGGCAGGTCTGCTTTCCCACAGCGCAGCGACGTGGTTCATTGAAGCCAGTACAATGGGGCAGTATTTTACTGCTTTGCATCGGTGCACTGCGGCAGAGCATCTCGGTTGACTAGAAAAGTTTACTCTGACTTCTGGTTAAGAGTTATAGGTTGACCCCACTTTCAAATAGCGGTTCTGCAGAAAACAAACGTTAACCATATAAAAACTGTACCGTACGGCTCTTTGCCGTTCATGTCATCTTTTGCGTGTTGTTTCCTGTTTTCTGACTGAAGATACGTTTTTCGGCATTCTGAAACTTTGAAATACCTCTGGAACATGGGTTCTCAAACTGGGTTCCGCAGAACACAGGGGTTCCGCGGAGTGCTCGCTTGGGTTCCGCGAGTACAGGAACTGACTGAACCCGGCACCATATATGAGGCTGGCCCTAAGCGTGACTGAGCCCAGCATCGATTCGCCGTTGCGAGCAAGGCAACCCCACCCTTCACACTAATATGTATACTGTCTTTCATTGTAATCCCACCCTTCAGTCTAATATGTGTTCCGCTCTTTATTGTTTTATGTGCGCAATGAATATTTTGTGAACTCTTCTATTGAAAAGTGTATTTAGGCAGAAAAACAGCGGGGAAGGGGGGGGGGGGGGGGGGGGGGGGGGTTCCTCGGCATCTCTTTAAAGGTTGCTGGGGTTCCCCAAGACCAAAAAGTTTGAGAACCCCTGCTCTAGAATTTTTAAGCCTCCGAATACTAGTCCTGTTCAATTTGAAGCCTGAACCGAATATAGAGTGTCTTCGACGTCTGGGAGTTTAGGAGTATTTGCAGAACCCCCCTTGCCAGATCTCTCCTAATGCCGCGCGTGGCAGCATTAGGCCCAAGTGCCTCGCAGTTAAACCGCGCAGCCAATTGAAATGCGTGTTCGCCGCACGCTCACCTGTGAACGGAAAGGAGCCCTGCTCGCCGGCGGAAGTGGACACTGTGGCCGGTCGAGGGCGAGGGAAGTGGTGGTGGAGGTGCGGGGAGGAACCGCTGTCACTGTCCAGCAGTGCCGCCGCCAACGTCGATCCCATCGATGGAGAACCGCCCTCTGCTCCGGCCGGCCCGGCTGCCGACGGGGAGACGCAACGAAACGACGCTCAGTCTTTGGAATATTTCACTCGCTCTTCCCTGCCCGTTGCCGCAGGCTGCTGCAATATCCCTCGTCACTACTCGCATTTTTACCTTTCTCGAGCGTGCCTTCATCATCCTATGGTTAACCAAATGCACCACTTTCAAGAGGCCACTCAATTTATCACTTGCACACACCCACTGAAGCGCCAGTAGCCTCCGGTCGACAGAAAGTGTGAAGCAGTTGCGCAACGCAACTTTACGCTCCACGACTGGACCATAGTGGAATAAAAGGATCTAAGCAAGCTAGCCTTCACTTTAGTTTCAATGATGGGACAGACCGGTAATGTCGGAAACTGCGATCAGTCAAGGCACAAGAACGACCGACACTGCTGACGCTCGATCCAGACCTAAAAAAAAACTCTTTGCACTACGCCAGAAATTATGATTCTCGCCCTTTCTTTTAGTTCTTGCTTCAATCTACAAAACTCGCAGTTATCACACTACACCGCAATCACCATAGCCTCCATTGAACGTTTCACAGATCGACCACTCACCCGATCTGCGGAGCTGGAGGGGGCTCTTGGCCGGAGCCGGTGCCAGCACCTTGGAGGCAAACTCCTCGAATGACGTCGGCTCCTTGTAGTTCTGCACAATCGTCTCCAAGGCTTGAGCTCGCTGCTCGTAGCTAGAGTGCACGCAGCTCAGGAAGCGCCTCGAGCACGCGACTAAAACCCGCTTTTGGGCTCCCACATCACTTCAAAGTATCTCCACGCCAAAGCTCGTCACATTTCTAGCTTTCATCCGACGTCTTAAGTAACAGCATCAGTCGTTATTAGCTTACTAGAGTTACTGACAGGATAAGAATGACAGGGAGGAGGCTTCAGCGTCTGGTAAGCCTCAAGCGCGCACACACAGCAAAGTGCTGCGAAAGGCAACAATCGGGTGTTCTAGAAAAGTGCCCTGCCATTCTCTGTATCAAATTTATATTCTTCACTTTCTTCGTTAGAGAGTTTACCACCTTCTTTACTGTCCACTTCACTCCTAAATTCGCCACCCCACTCAACTTTTCAACTACCCAGAGTAAGAGGGATAGCAAAGTCCTCCTATGCTATTCTGAGAGAACACACAGTCATCAGTTTTTGATGGTGGCCCAAAATGATTACGTCTACTCTCGAGCTCCTGAGGAAAGCGCCTCCCCACAAGCTGTTACTAGTTAGCATTGACTACGCCCGTTTTCACCTCAAGAACCACAGTAAAAAAAATTTTGGCACCTTGCAAAGCATTACAAATTTCTCTCTTTTTGTGAATAATTAAGTCATATGCAAGGGCATTTTACATTAGATATATGCTATCTTATCAAGCCGTACATGTTTCAAACGCCAAAAGCATTTCTTCTTCCCCTGACAACCAAATCTTGTATGAACTACTTCATGCGGTGTATAAAAAATGGGCAAAACTTGCTTTTTCCTTGAATTGACAATGAGTGTAGTTAGCAATTCCTTAGTGAGTTACTACGCCAAGTACCTTGCTCCCTGCCCACTTGTCTGCTTGGCTCGGTTGTTTCTTTTGCTTTCTTTTACTTAGCTAAGCACAAGGATCACTGTTCCTCCATCTGCCTAGCTAAAAAATTTCACTATTTTGATTTTTCTTGTTAAGTGTGCTTAGTTCGCTGCTTAGCATACTTTATGGTAATGACCAAAGGCTTGTTTGTTCGCTCGTTCGTCTCCACATTTCCCAGTAACAGAACCTGCCTAGGAAAAAGGATACTAAGTGCGGAACATGGGCTTGAGCGAGTTGACTGCCCGCCCCGCGTTGATGGCAGTCGCCCTGACCAGCCTCGGCAGAACGACGTGGTCCACAATAGCACCGTCGAACAGGGGTCCGAAGAACGGCACCTGCACGGTCACACATGCATAATTAGAAAGACTACCATTGCATCAATTATCGATACAAAAGAAGGGCTAGGTGACTAACCTGGCTACCAAGCGCAACTAACTCGGGTGAAATCGCTCGGGATGGATATAAGCGTAAGAAGACCCAGACAAGAAATACCAACTTAAAATGAAACGGCAATCATTCTGATTGTCAGCCCAGCTTCATGTAAAGCCTGCACAAGTTGTTTGTACGGTACCTCAATCATGCCCATAACAAAAGTTCCCTTTTATAAACTGAACTGAACCTTGAAAAATATGACATATTATTTAAATCGCAGCATGGTTTCCGCAGAGGTCTTTCCACGACTACCCAGCTCATAGAAACTGTTCATGATCTCTCTCAAAGGATAAACTGTCGTGGTCAAACTGATGTAATATTCCTAGATTTCGCAAAGGCGTTCGACAAAGTATCTCACCCCAAATTGCTATTGAAAATCAGTGCTGTTTTTAAGAATCCAGCCATCACGAAGTGGTTTTCCTCTTATCTTTCATCACGGAAACAGTACGTTAAAGTTGGGGGTAGCAAATCCACTATGTCCCCAGTTGTTTCAGGCGTACCCCAGGGCAGTGTCTTGGGTCCTCTTTTATTTTTGATTTACATTAACGATCTGCGCAATGACATCTCGGTTCCAATCAGACTATTCGCCGACGACTGTGTGATTTACAATAAAATTGAAACATCGGCTGATCAAGTCGAATTAAACTGTAACTTAGAAAAAATTAAAAAGTGGTGTCAAAATTGGCAAATGGTGCTAAATCCTGAAAAATCTGTCTTCATGTCTATTACGAGAAAAATAAATGTTTTGGCTTATAATTATTGCATTGCGGGTGCTGAGTTGGAGAGAGTTAAAGAACATAAATACTTAGGCTTAATATTTACTCCTGATCTAAAATGGAACACTCACATTGATAACGTATGCATCAAAGCTAATAAAGCACTGTGGTGCCTTCGACGAAACCTCGCTATTGCAACTCCTGAAATAAAAAGTCTAGCTTATAAGACACTGGTAAGACCCGTCATCGAGTATTCTAAAATTGTATGGGACCCATATACCGTCACAAATTGCAATAAGCTGGAGAAAATCCAGCGACTCGCATCCAGGTTTATTTTTAATAAATACAGCCACGTTCATTCCCCCACAAAACTATGTGAACTTGCCAATCTTCCTACATTTGAATCAAGAACGAAGTATGAAAGGTTAAAGTTTCTTTTTCAGATTATTCATAATTGCGTAAAAATAAGGAAATCCGAGTACTTTGAAATTTCCTCCACCGAATCCTCAAGACATCGTCATAGCATGTACATTCCTAATCCATCTGTTAAAAACGATTGCTTTAAGTACAGTTTTTTTCCGAGGGCTATTAAAGATTGGAATATATTACCTGATTCTGCTGTGTCATCTATGTCGCTAAATGAATTTCTGGACCGTGTCAGTGATATTATTGTATGTGCTACAAACTAAAACCACTACAGCTTGTGTAAAGAAATGTTTCACAACTACGAAGTGATATTCGTTTCGTAAACTGCCGAAATGACGAAGCCTCTCAATATGTCTGTAACCTTTGTGTATGCTTGCGTGTAAGCGTACATGTTTGTTTGTTATTGTCCTTTTTTTTCTCCACCCCTGTAATAGCCCTGTGCAAGGGCTGACAGTATCAATAAATGAAATGAAATGAAATGAATGAACTGCTGAAATAACAAAGTACCTTTTTACAAAAGAAAGAGAAGGCATTCCATTTTGAATTCTTCTCCCTCTCCACCCAGTCTAGGGTGGTTAAAGACAAAGGCCTTGCACTTCCATCTGACGCGATTCCAATTAAAGGTTTAATATGTCTGTCACTTTAGGGGTGTCAACGAATCGCTGCACCGAGCCAAACTGAACTTTGCCCCCCTGTCACACACGCACCATCGACCTCAGACGCCGACGGTCTCCTAGCTGCCTTCGTGGCTCACTCCTCGCTGCCGTGTATCGGCGTAACTTAACGAACGTCTAAGAGATTAATGCGAGCAGTCAACAAGCGAGCTACCGACAGTCTATCGTGATTTTTAGTCAAATCGGCACCGCAGATTTCACTGCCAGATTCCCAGCGTCACGGCTTCCAGACGAGGATGCGCAAAGTAACGGCAGACGGAGGACTGCAATGTCGCACCTCCGGCTTGGGGTTGATCTGTATCCGGTAGAGCCAGTTTCCGAGGGGGTAGATGACGATGAGCACGTCGCAGAACTCGGTGGGAATGATACCCCGGCGGTAATCCCGCGTGTGCTCCGACCACACTATGTGCACCTCGTCGTTGCCAAGGTGACGCAGCTGGGGGAAAAAAAATAAAAATAAACGCCGTTGGAATGCGATTGGGCTGCACTGTCGTGCACCACCTTTGACGTTTTGTCGGAAACCATGGAAAGAAAACTCCGTAAGAGTCTTGAGAGAGCGGAGGGCAATTTATTATAAACCCACTCGTAATAGACCTCTATTATAACAATGACCTTTCCACAAAATATAATTTTTTTAAGAAAATGACATCCACTTAAAACATACAAAACACAATTAAGAAATGGCTGTTTATTATAAGTGAAGTTACAGGTTTTCAGGTCAGAGCCATCTTCTTTAGTTTGGCGTTTGCACCGTGGATGACTTTGTTGGGTATGCATTGCCGAGAAAACAAGAAATGTAAACAACAATATATCGATGAAACAAACAAACAAACACTATGCATAGATTCGCATGATATTTCAGAAAATGAAACAAACATGCATGTATACAGCTGATATCACACAATGAATCTCTGTAATATCAGCAGCTGCCTTAATTTAGTTTAAAAGTACTGGCTCGACAGAACTTGCTCGAAAGCAAGAGGGTTAATATATATGCTTACGCTAGCATAAAACATGCTAGAATGAAATGTTATTACACTTACACAGCAGCTAAAGTGCAGAAATTTAAACAGCATGTTTAAGCCAAAGGGATACGGTGACACTATTTTTTAAAACAATGTCTTTCTACGACTCAGATATTTACTTGCTCTAGAAACAAACAGAGTCACCCTACTAGGAACAAATATTTCCTCAAGAGAACTCAACTTCCCCAGCTAAAGTGAAACAAAGTTCCAGGGTGGCCTCATAAATGGCATCAGCCATGTCAGTGTATACTCTCGCCGTAACGAATCGCAAGAATTCGGTCGCAAGCAAACGCAAGTGTGAGAACGGGCCTTAAGCTCCCAGCAAGGCGACCTTACGGCACTACAGCGGCGCAATGCTGAGAAGATTGCACGCAAGGGCAACTTTCGCACTTATATGCCCTCGAGGGCAAAGCGACACCTTATGTGCGTCGACATTTTGGCAGCACAGCAGTGCAACGCGAGGAAGGCAGAGGCCACCCTCACAAGTTCAATATCAAATAAAAGGCAAACGGAGGTCAACCTCGGGCCCACCTTTTTGGTGACAGAATCCTTCTCAATGGCGGGAATGCGGGTTGACACGTGAAACACCACCTCCATGAAAGAGGTGGCGCAGTAAGGCGCTGTGCTGCCAGTGCTGCGGTTGGCCTCTAGTCCACCATTGTAGCCCGTGTGCATCTCGAGGTCAATCTGCATAACATAAAATTGCAATTAAATTCGCTAAAACGTTCTGCCGCAACTTCGAGTAATTCTGTAGACCAGTTAAAGACACCCTCTCATTCACACCCTGCCTCCACTTCAGAATAGTGCAGTGTCCAACGAGCTTAGCAGAACACATAAATTGATAATACAGCTTTAGTGAGAAAGACAATTCAATTCAATTTAATTCAATTTTTTTATTTTCAGATCAAGTAATACAAAATAAAGAGCTGGCCCACAAAAGCAGCATTCTGCTTGTATGTGGGGCCAGGCGACCAACTAGAATACATGTTGTAACAAAAACAAAGAAAGCACTCCGCAGCCCAAAACAAAAATGAAAGGAACACCCAAATAGCAACACAAATAAATACAAAAATGGAACACGTTAGAAGCATGAAATATAGGTGCTTATAGCCAAGTCTGCTCATGCAACCATAAAATAAAAGTATGAAATATCTGCAACGGTCAGGCTACGATATGTACAGCTCAGATGCTTGACACCAATTCCTTAGTTTCCTTTTTAGTGCCCTAGTGGAATCTATATTCATAAGGGACTCTGGGAGTTCGTTAAGTAAAGAAGGAATGTAATGATTTCTGTTTTTCTTTCCATACAGTGTGTATATTTTCGGAATGACGTATCTTTCAGTACGTCTCAAATTTCTATTTTTATTTACGACAGTTTTGTAGGAATTACTGAAATAATTATTTGTTATTGCTACATATATAAAAAAGCTTTTAAAAAACAGGATGTCCAGCTCTTTAGCTTTCTCTTGAGTTTCCAATACTTGATATGAAGTTCCATATGATATGTTGTTTATCATGTGCTTTAGTATCCTATCTATCGCTCGTGTTTTGTATTCTGAACAATGACCGTACAGTGTAATACCGTACCGTAGTGCAGCTTCCGCCAAAGATTTAAACACAAGTAATCTTATCTTCAAGCTGCACATACTTTTGAGTTTATACAAATACGCTGATATGACTCGTTGTTTTTTTACAACACATTCCACCTGCGCATTCCACAGCATGTGTTCGTCAACAAAGACGCCTAAATATTTAACTGAACTGTCGTATGTTAAAGGTTTACAGCTGCAATCCAGACACTGCACCGAGTGCAAGCAAATATTTGGAGATGTTACTATCTGTTTGTGCGGATTTCGAAAACACATCAGTTTTGTTTTTGCAACATTCACAGAAATAAAATTCGCAGCAAACCATCTAATTATCATATCAATGTCTCTCTGAAAAACAGAAATTGCTTCATCATACTTTTCATGTGGCAAAACTAATACGGTGTCATCCGCGTATTGAAACATTTTTGACTGAAGGGGCAGAAACCCTAACCCATTCATATAAATGTTAAATAACATTGGCCCCAAAGTACTTCCTTGTGGCACCCCGAATTGAACTTGAGCCGGGCTGCTAAGATTATTCATTATCTTAACCATTTGGAATCTATCCTTGAAGTAATTCTCGAAAAATTGATAAAAAGGACCTCGAAACCCCATACTATATAATTTTTCCAACAATAACGAATGATCAATGGTATCGAATGCCTTTGACAGGTCTATGAAAAGAGCTAGGGCTATTTTGTTGTTATCGAGTGTTTCGGTAATGCAGTCAGCAAAATCCTCCAGTAGAGTAATGGTACTTTTTTGTTGCCGAAAGCCATACTGCATAGTGCTTATCAGGGAAAATTTGTCGCAAAAATTATTCATTGCTATTTGAACCCATTTTTCGATTATGTGTGTCATGAATGGTAGGATTGATATGGGTCTGTAGCTCCCGACCTCTTGCTGCTTTCCTTTTTTGTATAACGGCCTTATCACAGATACTTTTAAACCCTTAGGAATATTTCCGGTATGCAATGTGTCATTCACTATTTTAAGCAAAATGTGTTTTACTTTATCGACATTGCAGCCTATGTCTCTAACTCGAATATTGTCGATTCCTGGCGTTTTTGTTATTGACATAGCGTGAATGATACGCAACAAATCACTTTCTGTCATATCTGGAAGGTAAGCTGAGTTAACGCAGCATGTCGCTTGACACAAAGCAGTACAGATTGGGGAGTCTGGTTTGCCTCCGAGGAGGAACAAACGACTCTCTAGGGCCTAGGGTGCTTCTTCAGGCCCGCTTCAGACAAGGCAAACTTTCTCAGCAATTTTGGAGTGGCTGTGGGGTTGTTCCCTAGCTTTCCCTAAATAGACACAAATTGCTGATGTCGGGTACAGCTCGAAACAAGTGAGCAACTCGGAGCAATTCAAAGACATTTGAGCAGCAGCAGGAAATGGGGGCGCAATATTTTCCCGTTATACCCCGTGCCGGTGACGATGACAGCTAAAGACTGGGTTCTGGTTTGAAACCAATCGTTTCTGATATAATAGACTGTTTCAGAAAGATGAGACAATATATTCTCAACGCAATTTAAATGTATAAAAACATGTTTATAGCGCGTAACTGTGTGTCTAAATAGTGCAAGAAAAATAAAATTTAATGATGATGATGGCGAATCGCAGCACTTGGTTGCTGCGTGTGGATGCGAGCGGTCCGTGTTGCTGATGTTGCGACATCAAGTAACTGGGTGAAATTGGCCCGTCTGAAGTGGGCCTTAAGAGAGGCTTAAGCAGGAAAAAAACTTCCTTAAGGTGATGCTCTCGGGAGAGAACCTCCCAAGGCGACTCTCTATGGAGGAAACCTCCCTAAAATGGCTCCCTAGGGAATTGTGTCTGCTAGTTGGTAAAGGGGCTGTATTCTAGGCACAGTGCCTAGAAGTCTCGGAACTGCCAGATGAAGATGACTGACTGACTTTGGGTAACCAAGGTTCCCGGTAGCTCTGTTGAACCTCACCTCCCAGCCCAGGCCCGAGACAAACTCCTCGAAGGCACGGCTGCCGCAGCTATTCATAAAGATGGAGTTCTTGTCCTCCTGACCTTCGGCAACATATATCACTGCTATCTTGTGCGTTTCCCGGCTGAAAAAAAAAAAAAAAAATTATTGATTAGAATATTAAGCAAGAAAGCCATTACTGTGCAAGTGCATGCCTCTAGAAAGTAACCAGCCACCTAAACGTCAAAAAAGAAAATATTGTAGTCAAAGCAACTATTCGCGACTCCAGCAAAATGGACGCCGCCAAGCGGGAAAACCGGGAACCAGCCGGTCCAGGTCGCTCCGCGCCCCTCCGCGTCTTTGGTGGCTTTCGCGGAGACGTGTTGTCGGCGCGGTGGCGAACAATGTAATTTGACTAAGGTCCGAATATTTCTTAAGTTCGCCTGAGTGATCATTAGTGTGGTGAAGCCTCAGTAGATTGTCTTCTTCTATTACGTGTTTGAAAGCCCGTTTACTCCACAGCACACGGTCGCGTACTTTCGATTTCTTGGATAAGGAGGAATCACGGAAAAACTTTTTGATTTCTTGTCTGTCTCGAATCACATTCAAAGTGACGACTGCTTGGTAACTGATACTGGAGGGAACATCAATGTTGCAGTCAAGTGAATGGGGAGGTTCGATAGCTGCTTTTCTTGAGTTTGGTTGTGTTCGGTTAGCTTCAAGTTTGAGCCACCCACGCCGGTCGGTGCGTGGGCTATTCATCTTGGCTGCTTTTCGCCGAAAAAGCCTCTGGAACACACTGAAGGAGTTGGGCTGATTTCGCAATTACTTGATTCAGGAAACCTTGCTCGCTGCAAATGATGAATGAGGGAAATTATATGTTTTCAAAAGGTGGGAGACAAGTCTCGCAACGTTAGATGCTGTCACGGCATTTTGACCTATCGCGCCTCCAATATTTATATTACGAGGACGTCAATGCCAGCAGCAATATACATCTACATTGGTCAGGTGAACCGGCCACAAAAAAATATACTCATTGTCTCCGTTCAGGATTCGAAGCAAAGTTCAATGCAGAGAGGTTCTGCGTGGATCTTCAATGAAGACTCTCTTCAGTTTGTCTCCGTGCTGCCGGCTATAGAACCATTTGGCTAAGTTTAAGTAGTACATCTCCGTCTGTCAAATATACTTTTATTCAGCAGCTCACCTAATAGCTAGTCAACTAAGCTCATATTTCAACCCGAAGGATATACTAATATCGCTTTAGTGGGACCCGACCCGACCCCCCCCCCCCCCCCCCCCCAGTACGTAATATAACACATAATCCGCTCAGGCAAAATGACTTCTCGATTGCTACTAAAACCTGAATTGAAATACGAGTATCAGCTACTTAGTGGGGCGCCGGCGGGTTAACATGGTCCTTGGCTCAAGAAGCGGTTGCTTAATTTTCGTAATTTTTGTGCACCCTGTGTTGTTGGCCAAGCAGGCGACTGGAGTTGTTTCGTAATGCGGATACGCACAAAAGCTCGATTTCGCGGACAGATAAGTCGCATGGTCGAGGCATGCGAGTTAGCTGAAAAGTTACTCTCTGTGGAACAATTCTGTAGACATCGCCGCTTTCTTTAGATGATCAAAACTGATTAGTATATTACCGTCTCTCCGGAGCCCATAGTTTCGGTTTTGAACGAAATCTTTGAAACGAAAGTTTGACACGAAAAGAGCAAAAAAACACCGGCAAAACAAAACTATGCTTTGCAAGTTTATCTGCACCGGCTACACTTAACCGTCTCAGTTCAAATACCTATAAAATTGGGCACTAAACAAAAGAAAATCTGTTAAATTGAACGCGCCACCTGTTCAGGCGGCCCTGCCGAGCCGCCGCGACCTGGACTCAGCCGCCATGTTTGTTTGGTGGTGGCGCCCCCTATAGGTCGCTGGAGTCGCGAATAAAATGACGGCCCATGTGGGGAAAGGAATGACGGTGCACCAAAATTATGGAGCATAACACTAAAACTCAAAACAACAGTTTGTGAAATAAGCCGACATTCCTCAAGCAGAACTAATAAAGGACAGGAAGAAGCGAAGATAGTCTAAATACTTTGATCACTAAATATATCCTTCATGTTATTAACTGTGATGGTCAATGAGTTAGAAGCAAGAGTTCAGCATCATTTCTTTGTTTATCAAGAAAGACTCTGTAAGCGTAGCAAATGAAATCGGCGAACATACCACATCTGATTGTCGAGGTTCCTCAACTCCCGAAGCAGCTTTTCATTCTTCTTCACCAGGTCAAACTTTGGCCTGAACAACAAAAAAGATCTCGGTCATGACACTGATTATGACTAAGGTTCAAAGTTTTCGTTTTCTTTATTTTTTTTTAATTTTTAATTCTGCATACTTTTTTTGTTTTTATTTTGAACGCAAATTTTCGGTTTTTATCGGTGAAAATATATACAACAAAACAAGTTTTCTTTTTTTTTTTTTCGGCGAATATGTATTTTGGTTTTAGCATTGCTGTTAACATAAAACAACGTAAAATGACAGGAAGGAAAATAGCAACATAGCATTAATAAATCAAACTGGAACAGGAATTAAGAAACAAGCATACTTGGGTACAAGCGAGGGAGATATTGATCCACACAGCAACTATACATTTCACTTCCAATCAAGTCACGATTACTTAATTTGATTGCGATACACACACGTGTATTTGCCCAGGTTTCTGTACACCAATCCAATCAATCAAATGTGATTGCCAAGCCACAACCGGTACCACGTTTTCAAGCACAGCACACCACAGATACTCACACAGCTCTGGCACCTCTTTCCTATCTTTTATTTTGTGGGATTTTCTTTTTAAATTACTACAAAAAGCTTGGGAGAAGGTTAAAAAAATTATTCAGGACTTTCCCGGGTGCCCTCTGCAGTCAAGTGCGCACAAAGTATGTAAAACAACCCATACCCGAACTCCAGCACTTGGAGACCACACAAAACCCCACCAAAAAAAAAAAAAAGATATATTGACCAAAATATTAAAGGAACAATGACCCCTTGAAGTCCTCATAGAATGTTGAACACTCTTACAGCTTAACAAAGGGAGTTCCAGAAACCACCTCCGAAAGGAAGTGGACACTGGGTCAATAGTAACCCAATGGCGACCAACGACCCCCTCACCCCAGGCACCCGGCAGTTGAAGAAACTGACCTCTTCTGATTAAAAACGAATGCGGCAAAATAAATTGGGCAGACTTTTATCAACTTTCTTCGGTTTAAACCAAAAACAAAGAACTCTAATGATGACTCTGATCCCAAACAAAAAGCCAATGATGATTCAAATTTAATGCGCAAAAAGGGCTTATGAAAGAGTCATCAAAACACAACTGCATGCCTCAGTTTTTGCTACAACAATGATCAAACGTCAACGAAATAAGTCCTGCCCCACACAACGTCAAAGGTGTAGGATGCTTTGACATCTCACAGATTCCACAGCACTCATCTTCAAAATGGGAATCCTCGAATCAAAATACTTCTGAGCCGTTAGGCACACAAGGGGAAGCTGACCAGACGGCATCACCTTTTTTCCCAGGCAAAGAAGTTGAAGTTCTCCAGGAGTAGCCTCGAATACTGAAACGGCGACAGGGGTTCCGTCGGATTGGGTGGAGTAGCCGCTCTGGCCAACATCCTGTCAAGAAGAAAAACCATGGAGTCCGTAACCAACCTCGCATATACATTAAAGCCACATTTCAAACCTGCATAGGATGTTTCGAATTCCTGACAATTAGGTGAAGATACTATTGCTATTTTTTGCACAATTGAGGTTAAGATATTGTGACTTTCATCAATATCTTAAAGGGGCCCTGCAAGCACTTTTTTACTGGTTTTTAATTTGCACCGAACCTGAGCGCACTGAACGTAGTAACTTAATGAAACTTTTGTTTCATTGAATTTCGCTTTATTTTAAAAGCTATAGGCAAATTAAAATCATAAAAACAAGCAAAAAATAACCTTCTTCATGACATCCTTGGTTGCTCGAGTGGCCGTGAACTAGAGTGAGCTCAGCGAGCGCTCACAGCTGCCGCACTCCGTGTCAATGGCTCGAGAGGGCGCCATTAAAGCGTGTTCTGTCTAGGCTGTATGAAGCGGGCAGCCAGGGCGGCTCGCGTTGCATTTGCTGCGCGATTAAACACAAATTCGGCATGACACTTCATTGGCCACAAACGACAGCAAACACGGGGTAAAGATCAGTTCAGAATGGGAGCCTCTTTGCGCTGCCATACCGCGAAATGGCCAAACCGCAAGACAAGGCCGCTAGCCGAAGGCCTTCAAAACGCCTGGAGCCGGTCGGATCCTTCAGTCCGTAAACGACCGCAGCGCCGCCACGTACATCCGGGACCTTTCTGTGTCGGCGCCTGATCCCACTACTCCTTTCTAGTATGCGCCGCCTTTTCCACCGCTTGGTGGCGGGCATGTCGACGAGTCATTTCTTGTTTCCGTACTTTATAAACTGTGGTTGTTTCTTTTCTGATCTAAAATACTGAACAAAAACTACTTTCATACACAATTGAAACGGTTCACGCCACTTATATTTTGTATTTCGACTGAAAAGAAGCTTTTAGCGGCTGTGACCAGTAGTAAGCCCAGGACGGTCGCCCCCGTCGCTGGAGGAGGTTCCCGAGTCGTTCGGTTAAAATATGATGCACTGATATTCAATTGTTACTAAGTACCTAAATTTTGGGGGACGCTAAAGTGTCACCGACATACAAGATTTAGGACTTTGATCACGAGGGAGCCTCGCACGTTTCGCATCAACCGGGTGAATACTAAGCAGGGATTTAATTGAAACAACTCTGGAAGCCAGCCACCGCTTCTTCCTGCCACTTATTTTAAGGAAATGTTTGTTTACTGGTTTACAAATTGAAAAAGGAATCAATTTGGGACTAATAAGAGACAAGGACTCACGGAACACATTGGAACCAACAGGATACACGGAGTCGCTTTCACTGAAGTGTTTACGCCAGAGGTTCTCCAATTTCGTTTTCCTCTTTTCAATTTGACGAGACATTCCTTTCTCAGTTTTATCTTGTCCGAATCACAAAAAAAATACACACTATTCGCCGTGGCAGATGTAGTGGGGTTAAAGGCCGACCTACAGAATAGTCTTCTGCCGGGCAGAAAACCGGTTCCCAGTTTCCTTCTGTCCCCTCCCTCAAGCAATCTTCTCCCTTCCTCTCCACACAGGAGCGGGTCTCCGAGTTACTCCCCGCCGGGAGGAGGAGGAGTTCCCCCTTTCTCAAATGGAAAGGAGGAATTGAGAGAGCGCTTCCTCCTTTCTGACTGCTCGTCGGTCCTTAAAGGGGTCATGAAACGCTTTTCCAACTTTTTCCTGTTTCGCTTTCCTCCTCAACTCATAAATCGCGCATTCCACCAAACAGTTCAAGAAGACGAAGAAAGGGGAGGCCCCTCTCGCTTGGAACCTGGTTTGTGTACCCTGAGAGAGCCATTGTCCCCCTAGAAGATTAACCCGTCGCTCAAAATTCAGTCACAAGTTTCTTTCCCCACCCCAATCACCCCTAAGCTGACAGTGCTGTGGAAGCTACGTGCTCCTTGGGCTAGCCACACTTTTGCCACGTGAGCGTGGCAAATGTGGCTGCAGAGAATGAGGTCAGGTGATGAAACGGAGGCGGCTGATTGGTCCGGCAAGCGCGTAGCTTCCACCACAATGTCAGCTTAGGGATGAAGGGACTAAATGAGGTCCGGTTTCGTGTGACGTCAGTTTGAACCCGATGACGCGCTTTTGGGACCACGGATGTATCACAGTGAAAAGGCAGAGAGGTTACGAAGGGGAGGGGGTACGAAATAGTCCGCTGTGTTTTCAAATTTTCGCACTGAAAGTCAGGCTTTAGACTTTCTACCTTTTCTCTTTTGGCCCACTGAACGATGTGCTATTAGTAAAATCCCAATCTAAAATGATTTATCCCAACCCAAAAATCGTTTCATGGGCCCTTTAAGCGCTGGATACTCTACCTTCATCATCCAAATTTTTCGTAGGGGTAGAGAACAGCACACCACCATCTCAGCGCTTAAGTGTTTCTTAGCACGACTATACACGTGCCACGGTTTCAAGCTTTGATAAAATGTCCTACTACAAGTATCACTTCACCAATAAACACAAAGCGTAAAACAGGCTTGGCCGCGCGTGACCACAACAGCGCATGAAGCGAGCTTACAAGCCATGGGATCCAAGATCTGCACGGTCTACCCAGTCCGCTATCCTACACAAAGCGTCAGAAACGATGATGATGATAGCTAGAGAGCGCCCCCTGTAGGCTGCGTACGCCGTCAACAGGCATCACCCTTATGCACCCGATGATAGATGACACAAGTTAACATAGTCGAGGCACGTACAACAACTGACCGCAATGAGTATACGCATTTGTCGGGCGACATCTGACAGATGACCTCAAAGGGCCAAAAGGTTTTAAGGCACGGAGTTGCAACCTGTCGAAAGTGCGTGACCCGGCCTTCGGGGACCGGTCGAGTCGGCGGGGGTCGCCGGCGAGGGGGTGCCACTCACTCGGGGCTGTAGGAGGCCCTGGCGGTGTGGTGACCCTCCTGGGAGTGCTGGCTGAGCACCAAGTGGATGGTCTCCGCCTCCCGGATGCCCGCCAGCTCATGCGTTGCCTTGGGGGCGGAGTTGAGTGGCTGGCACGGCGTCTGCACGCACTCCGGGCTCGTGTGCCCCACGTACTGCAGCAGCTGCAGAGACGGATGCGCGGAAAGCGCGCCGTTCAGGGCCCAGGTGGCCTCTCGATCCGGAGACACCAACCGATTGTGCAGTACGGTGTCCGCCATCCATTATCCTACAGTGTCTCAAGCAAGATCAGGGGAATCGTCGATAAACCAACGAATTTACGCGCACCCTTTCAGTATGGGTGTCAATTGGACGCCATTTAGAGTTTAACTCTAGAATTTTTAAGGTTTTACTATTTTTGCAATAATTATCTAAGTTTTAGTACAATGGAGCACACTTCTAACTCCTACTGAAGCTTTAGTACTCATTTGATTATTGTAGATATGGTTTTACTCTCAGTATAGTAGAGCAAATGATGTTCGTTGTCTCGTGCGTTTGTGTTCTTTTGCGTTCTTGCTGTCCTTGGCCTCGTCAAGCTGTCTTTGCAGCTTTTTTTTGCCAGTGAGATTGCAGCGTTGTTTGCTGCTAGAAAACAGAAACTCTGAAACTGCGATCGTTATCACTATCTTACAAGGACAGAGGTTGCTACCGTTGTGAGAAGTGGCCATGCCTGTGTCTTGGGCCTTTTCCTTTGTATTACAAGCACCAATAAACACGCAGTCGGCCTATGTTCATGCTGGGTTCTTCGCACCGAGACTACAGTACTGAACGTGCAAACTGTCTTTTCTCACGGCAGGGCTCTCCTGGTGGCAGCTGAGCAACAGTTTCGTGACGTAGTGCTCCAACGAATTGTCCCGAAGTGTTATGTCAAGGAGCCGATGTTCGGCTTTCGCCAGGACAACACCTCCGTTAGAAAACGCACGATTTTTGTGTTTTCTCAGACCAGCCCTGGCACCACGAAACAATTTTGAGATAGTTTTTTCAAGGTCCATAGTGTGCAATCTGGTAAGAATGCACCTTTTAGAACGACAGAAGCTCTTACACCGAAAATACTACCGCAGTTTCTCCGGTGTACAGGGTCTGTCCCAAAACTTCCCGGAATGACTTTTTGTGGTCGGCAACGCCGCCTGGCGGGGTGGGGCTTCAGGTGGAGAAGTTAGTGGGGGATATAAGCTTCGAAACGAGACCGGTCTCAGTTGTCTGCTATCAGTTGCTGAGGCAGGTCACGCTCCGCGCAGAGGCATCTACAGCACCCTCGTCGAGAAAAAAAATGGACCAGTTTTTGGAGCAACGTTATGCAATCAAGTTTTGTGTGCAACTAGGTAAAAACGGGGCGGAGACGCTCGAAATGCTTCGGAAAGCCTACGGCGACGACGCGATGAAAAAAAGCCAAACTTTCATGTGGCACAAGAGGTTCCGGGAAGGTCGGGAGTCCGTCAACGACGACGACCGCTCGGGACGCCCGTCGACATCACAAACGGATGACTCGGTGCAAAAAGTGCGTCACGTTTTGAACAAGGACCGGCGATTAAGCGTTCGAATGGTCGCAGATGAGTGTGGAATACCCAAAACAATCGTTCATCGCATTTTAACAGAGGATCTCCAAATGAGGAAAGTCTGCGCGAAAATGGTGCCAAAGGTCCTGACGAGTGAGATGAAGGAAGAGCGTTTGTTGAAGTGTCAGGAATTGCACGAACGCTTCGAAACAGACCCAGAATTTTTGGACAGAGTGATCACAGGGATATGAGACGTGGCTTTTCGAGTGCGATCCCGAATCAAAGCGTCAGAGCAGCGAGTGGCACACCACGGAGTCTCCTCGCCCGAAAAAAGCAAGGATGAGCAAATCGCGAATCAAGGCAATGCTCATTGTGCTTTTTGACAGAAAAGGTGTGGTTCACAGTGAATTCGTGCCACAGTGACAAACAGTCAACAAGGAGTTTTACTGTGAAGTGCTCAAACGGTTGCGAAACAGGGTTCGACGAGTCCGAAAAGAAATTTGCGACAACTGGATCTTGCACCATGACAATGCGTCAAGCCACACCGCGCTCATTGTCTCCGAGTTGCTGGCCAAAATGTGTGTGCCAACGCTGCCCCAGCCACCGTACAGCCCCGATCTGGCACCACCGGACTTCTTTTTATTCCCAAGAATCAAAAGAACCCTGAAAGGAACTCGGCATGGGACGCTGGAGACGGTAAAAGCAGCTGCGACGACCTCACTGAAGGAGGTTCCTGTTGACGGCTTCCAGGGCGCCTTCAGTGATTGGGTTCAGCGTTGGCAACAGTGCATCGAAGCAGGGGAAGATTACTTTGAAAAGTTCTGAAAAGATTGTAAACTGATATTGAATAGATGATTTATAAAAAAAACAATTCCGGGAACTTTTGGGACAGACCCTGTATAAGTCACGATTTCCGTCAGTGCACCTCATGGAATGGTGCACCTTTTGTGCCTTTTTTTCTTTCTTTAAGTATGGACCTTAACTGTGCAAATTTGCTGCAGGGGTTATATCTCTCGTTCAGCTTGTTGACAAGAATTTTGAAACTGGCTCCCGCTTCCACATATATCAAATCCCAATGCAAATGTGCAGGTTTATCAATGCAGTTTCCACACGCTGACCTTACAAACATATACTGTAAAATTCCGTAAAGACACCCTCCTCCAAGAGATCCCCCATCCCGTTTTTCTGGCTAAATATTTGTAGCATAAAAATTCTGAAACATTGCCCACCCCCCCATTCTCATCTGACGCCACGCGATGTCGAATGGGAATCGGATCAGCCGCACAATCTGCGGTACCCGCACGTCTGACAAGCAACTTCATAGCGGGTTTCCAGGCTTTCGTTTGCGATATGCACGCGCGATATTAATTCTTGTAACGCGCAAGTTGTTCCCGCGTGTATATTGCATCGTGAGATGCAATTCTGCTGCGTCTGCGCTCTGAGCTGCGTCCGCTGCCTGCGTACTATCCGTTTCTGTGTGATGCGAGTTCTTGGCAGGTTTCCGTGGGTCCTTCGCACTGTGAAACACGGATCTGCTGCATCCGCAACCTGAGGTATCCTCTCCCGTCACATAGGAGTTCGTAGCGAACTCCCGCGTGTTTGTCGCATCGCGAAACGCAAATCTGTTGTGTCCGCGATCTGTGGCATCAGTTCCCACATTACGTGGTTTGTGGTGGGTGCCCGGGTGTTTTATCACTAATTTTTATAAAGTTTTGCTGTGGCATTTTCCAAAGATAGCCCACCCCATTATCTTTCGCCATCTATCTCTTCATTTCAGGTGGGTGTTCTTAAGAAATTTTACGGCAGGTGTGACTCACATACAAACTTCTTTATAGGGACTTGTGCAACAATGCAACTTACAAAGACCGGAAAATGAGGTACTTTCCATGGCACAATCTTGAAAATGAGAGGCGACAGTTTCTCGATTCGATGCGTCCCCCAGAAGCTTGAGACCTTTTCACAATGCGACAGATAAAGAACAGTTCCACGGTCCTTTTAAGTCACTGTCACACTGGAAATACATTGTAAAAAAACAGCCTGCGGGCAACGACCGAGGCATGTTTCTTCCTTGTACGACAGTCCGTCCCGTTGGTCGCACAAACGGCCTGCAGATTTGTTCGAAGCATACACATGCGAAGTAAACGTGCTGCACGTCCACAAATAAGTTTGTCATTGTGTCTCCAGCAAATGCCGCATTTTTGCACGATAAAATAAGCGGTGTGAATGTAACTTCAAAGGGAAAGAGAAAACGCTCCGTTGCTCTCACGTCGTCCAAGTTGTCGTAGTTCTCTTGCGTGTTGTCCAGCAGCGGAAGCAGGTTGGGGGGCCTATGCAGGGGACTTCTCCTTCCCGAAGAGTCTCCGCCCTGTCGCTGCTGCTGCTGTTGTTGCTGTTCCTGCAGCTCGGGGTTGCGCTGCCGCTGCGTTGTGTAGTGCAGGCACGGGTCCGGCACTGGACCTACCGCACGCAGAAAGAGCTCGTTGGTGGACCGGTTTGGCCCCAATTGCAAAAAAGCGGCGAGTCGATCTGCGCGCGCCCGAATTTCGTTTTACATGAATTTCAGGACGGACCCAGAGGGATTGTCACCAAATATTGCTACTCAACTCCGTGGCTTGACCCGGCCCGTTGCTAAATTGTTAAATGCGTGTCAGAATGAAGTATTGCGATTCGTCACACATTGATGTATGTTTAAGATGCACACAGATTACAAAAAAAATGTAAACGAACCGAGTGAATAAACGAAAGGTCAATTCGCCGAACTGCGCAAACTGATCTTCCGACCATGCCACAAAAATATGGTCAGGTGCTGGCACATACTTTTAGTGTCGTCGAAATAAACTTGTACGCTTTGTCAAAATGAACATAACGCTTCCATCTGGTAGTTCTGTCAAAGCGAACAAAATGCTTCCATCACAGATATGTCAAAAAGAATTCAAACACTTTGGCAGCTCAAGACACAGCTACAGAACCCCAAGAAGCAAAGCTAGTGAACACCCGTTCACGAAAAGAACGACCACCTTCAACTCGCAACCCGACTAACGCCCACGGGCCGTGCTCGTAAGTATTCGAAATATGCCCCCCTTGTCACATTACACCTTCACAGACAACCCCGACGAACACGACGGACAACTCCAACGAGTCGACATAATGTTAGAACAAGTTGCCCCACCAACTAAGAAACGAGATCGAGCCTGAAAACAAGGGCCACTGACCGGGCGGGTAGGAACCGGCGCGACACCCGTGGGGCCCGTACAGGGTGAGGCAGTCCCAGGCAAACTTGCCGCTCAGGTCGCGAACGATGGCTCGCACCTGCGACTTGCCCGTCGTCAGCCCCACGCTCGCCGCCCCTCCAGGAGTCTCCTGAGGGGTCAACGTAACAGCACGATCGTGAGAATACAGTAATCCAAATTTATGACGGTAGTTTCAAACAACACGCTATTGAATATTTGCCTCGAAATATAAAATAAGCATTAGTATTTTCAGTTATAAACAAATTATTGACAAGTTTCTAATTGAAACCATATGTCTATTTGCACTAATTAAAAAGCAAATTAACAAATTTTACTTAATTAGCCAACTGACTGTTACAATATGTCCCCCTGGCCATGTAACTACCCTGCACAAACTGCATAAATGTAGCTTCCTCGACAATTTTTTAAACAAATCTGCTCAGCATAAAAAAAAAAAAAAACCTGTATATTCACTTCGTTCATACTTTTTTGAAGTGGTGGCCAACTCACAGCCACAACGGGTAGGTTGGCCCTGTCAAGCGCGCTTCTCACCCAGTACCCGTGTGCTGCGGAGAAGTGATAAGCGCATGGCGGACGCCACAATCCCGTGAATCACGCTTCATCACGGCACGCACACCTTCAGATCGGGCTGGTGCACTCGCCAAGCGTGGTTAATTGGGGAAAAGGAAAGATCTGCAAGTGATGGATGTTGATATCAACCTTGCAGAGAATATCGCAAAACCAGGATTATTACGCAAGGATATATGCTGGCCAGCGGCACCCCGACAGGCTACAAGCATCATTGGTTGGACTTGTTCTTTTTTTTTTCTCTTCATATTCCAGACTGAAGAAAGGACACTCAGGTATAGCAAGAGGACTATAAACCCCCTCAATGCAGACAAAAATGAAGACTACCATTACTGCATCTAGTGCTGTGGGTCTAGTACCTTTGTCTATTGGGTTACTCTGGCAGCTAGAGCGGTTTTAAGGCTTGTTCACAGATTTGCATTCGAGCGTGCTCGAGAGCGTCGCGTCCATTTGCAACCTCTTAACGTGGAGAAAACGAACTGGCACCATCTATTAGGAAGCCCTGAAGCACTTCCAATCTGTGTGTAACTAGACTGAAGGTTTCGCACCGTTTGCGAGATCAAATCAATGCACCATCTACGAAGGTTTTACACCAAAGGTTATGCAGTATTTGCGAGATTAAATCTATGCACGACCCACGAGAAATGATCACTTATAACATGGTTAGAATTGCTTTGAGCCCACGTCATTTCCAGTGCTGGGAAGAGCTCGTAACGGCCATCGCCAAAGGAAGCGCAATACAGCCGAGCACACTCAAACACAACCGTGCGAACCAGCCTCGAAGGACCTCTATCTGCCTTTCTCATCTCGTCAATGACTATAGAGAATGAAAGAGGGAAAGGGAGTGTGGCAGCAGAGAGGAGGAGGACGAAGAGGCTAGCCTGGGCGGGGATCTCGACGAGAGAGATGATGGCGGCGTTGTTGAGGACGAAGAGCTGGATGTTGGGAGCCGAGAAGACTTCTTTGGAGAGTTCGCTGTCCCGCAAGGCGGGCACGTCATCCTGCTCCCCCACCAGGCTTGTTAGCTGGGCCGCCCCAAGCCCCATCGGAAAGTGGCCCAGCTGGTGCAGGAGGTGGCTCAGGATCTGAAAGACCAGACAAGGAACCGTGGTCCGGGACCTGTTACGAAATACCGAGCGCGTGCCCACATTGCAGTAAGCGCCCACTCCTACTTTGGAAACATTTGAAATATACTGTCGAGACCGGTTATAACGAAGTCAACGGGAATCGGAAATCACTTCGCTATATCCGCTATTTCGTTATAACCGACTTCGGTTATAACGAAGTGCGAAAGGAAATGGGAAATCGTGATCGCTTCGCTGTAGCCGCTATTTCGTTATAATCGACTTCGGTTACAACGAAGTGCAAAAGGGAATGGGAAATCGTTCTCGCTTCGCTGTAGCCGCTATTTCGTTATAACTGACTGCGTTATAACCGATCTCGACAGTAACTACAGTTCTGGATTCAAAATCCGAAAAACACTTCCCAGTACAATTTTCGTCAATTTGGATTTATCAAAAAAAAAAAAAACACCAAATTTCAATGTCACGACCGGAAAAAAAATGAAATAAATGGTTTTCTACAAATACGTTTGGTCAGAGCAGAGGGTCAGTGGTCCTGACGAGAGGTCCCATTTTTGCCCAAATGCCCCCTTTTTTCCCCCTCATTATCATCTCCTCATTTTTGGGTGGACTTGTGCTAGGCACTTTTCATTCTTTTTATTATCCTTCTTTATTCATTGCATTCTTTATTTATTCATTTGCACTTATTATTTTATTTCATTATTTACGTTCAAAACGTCTCCCTCTCGCCAGCATGCTTGCATTCCAGTGAAACCCTTTACTCTTCAAGAGCAGCCGTGCTAGTGGCTCAGCGGCTGTAGCATCCGACTGTTACCGCACCAACCCAGGTTTGAGCTCCGCAGAAGCTCGGACTTTATATACTAACTTTATATGCAACGTTAACGTCTCACTCCTAGTGTCGCTCGTTCGAGGCGGTTTTCTTGTAGAGAATGACTTGAGGGTTCCATGCCCCTTCAATGCGAGACGAAACATAACCCACCATCCTGGCAGCCAGCTTGACACTGCCGCTCCTCCGCAAGTCGCTCTGGAGCACAGCGGGCGGCACGAAACTGGCAATGGAGCGAGCAATCTTGCCCCCTCCCGACCCAGGGTTGCTCCCGGCCGGGTTGGACGACCGGGTCCTCGGCTGAATCTCGGCCGGCTGGGGGTCCGTGTCGGCGACCTTGGTGCCGGGGCAGAGCGTCACCAGTAGCGACGCCACGTCCGGCTGGACGGACGGTGCTCTGCCCGTCAGCACGTGCTCCAGGACCTGGGAGAAAGAAAGGAACAGAGTCGGTAGATTAGGTCGAGAAAAATGTAATTGTGAAGGTTCCCGTACAAAAGACGACACTGCCACGTCGGACGCAACTAGAGACCCCGATCAACGCATGCAAACGTTCCAAAACCTGGGCATGTCGATTTCAAATATCTGTGTATTCGGCTTTAGAATCCGACATTTTCAAATGCTGCAAACCTTGGCACGTCGAGTCAAATACCCATGTATTTGATTTAAACTTTCGAATATGACACATACAAGATAAGACTACAAAACATCAATTTTAACATCTGTGCGTTCGATTCAACCTTCGAGTCCAAACGTTCCAAAGTATGTAACACCAATTCTGTTATTCGAATTTCTGTGTACTGGATTCAACTTTAAATCTGACACGTCCAAACATTACGTGTAGGAAGGCGAAAGCATTATTAATAGTCCCACGGGAGAAATGTTAGCGAGTACTGTCTCTACACGTGATAAAGGACAACTTCCTCGAGATTGACGCCAAGCACGGCGTCTAGGACGACCTCTAGAACGACATCGAGGAGGATGTCAAGGATGGCATCTCAAACAACCTCTCGGACAATCTCAAGTATGACGTCGATGGACCACTTTTAGAACGGTCTTCAAGACGACGTCGAAAACGACGCCTAGAGGACAACCTCTAGGACGACGTCAAGAGTGACATCTAGGACAACTTCTAGGGCGACCTTTAGGACGACATCAAGAACAACGTCAAGGACTTCTAGGAACGTCCAGGATGACGTCGAGAACGACGCCTAAAGGAGGGCACTTAAGGAGGCTGTGGCGTATTTGTGTGGGCAGCCACGTTTGCCTGCGGAAGCCACCGTAGATGTACTAGACGTGGTCACCTCACAGTCCATCATACGAAGCACACACCAAGCACAGATGAAGTCCGAAGCGCACCTTTTGCACACAGCGCTCTGGCAGTGACATCACGCTGATGACGTACGATGATGCTTGATGACATCACGCTGATGACGCTTGATAACATATTTTTATGGCCATATTTTGGACCCAACGCCGATGGACACCACTCGTTTTTCACGTACTGTGACAAGAGAAATCGTACTAGAGGTCTAGGACGACTTCTAGGAAGACCGCAAGGGTGAAGGTCGTCCTTGAGCACACGATTGAGCAGAGCGTGCCACCCAACCGCATTTTATGGCCCTTTACTCCGATTTGTTGCTCAATGAGACAATTAAGGCTTTTGCTTTAGAACCTCAGAACAAATTCAAATATCCGTGTATTCAATTCAACCGGCGAATCGATACATCCAGAAATTGCAAATTCCGACACATCGATTAGATTATCTGTGCATTCGATTTAACCTCCTAACTGAATGGTAGAGTCCAAAAAAGTGTCCTTCAAACTCCTGGCTAAATGACTAGCTCAACTGTGATTACAATTTAGGCACAATTTGTTGATGGCACTCTACATAAAAATATGTACTCCCAATAAAAGACAAAAAAATTGTGTTGTGTAAAGTTAAGTTTTTTAGGTTAGCAGGTTCACAATTCCTAGCCCCTGAGCACTTTTGCAAGAAAGGCCACTCACTATAAAGAGTGACTAAGAAAAGTAAGACTTGTGTAGAAATGCAGCACAACTCAGTATGAAAGGGCAAAGACCAGTCCGACAGATTTGCAATCACTCACATTGAGGGTGCAGAGCAGTGGAGATGTTCCGTCTGGCTTTGTCCTTGTCAGGACGGGGAGAGCCATGTGCATACACCAGTCCGCCAGACAAAAGAGCAGCGACAACACCAACTGCAACATGGGCCGCGGAAGACGACAGTGTGAACTTTGTCCATTACCGACATTGTTTTGCATCAATTGATCGTTCGTTGCACCCCATAGGTCTCAAGAAAGAGGTAGATATATAGAGAGGAAGTGCAGCGTTTGAAGTACTGCTCTTCCTCTACACAGTGCTAACCACTATTGACACCATGCTTGTTTCTGTGCACCCTACAATGAAAGTAGGCAATAAAATGAGCCTTCTGTTCCAAGCAGCATTATGCTTGTACTAATTCAATTAAAATGTGGAGAAATTTTTTTTTATGTTAATAAATAACTCAGGAAGTAGTATATGCCAATCAATGTAAATGCAAAATTCTGAAAAATATAATGCAAATAGGCAGTGCATAAAGGCAACATTAAATTTTGCAAAAATAAACATTTATATTGTCATGGGTAGTGACCAAAAGTACAATAAATAAAAAAGAAGAAATAGACGTTTAATGAGGCAAACTTGTGCCCAAAACAAAAAAAAAAGTGAAAGCCGCTTACAACTCCCTGTAACGCCAAATTAGAGCGCAGCTCTTGAGGAGGAGGAGGGAAGGGCGCTGGGGGGGGGGGGGGGTTAGACTAACCAGGGGGGGGGGGGTCACGTGACCTTGGGGGTCACGTGACCCCCAATGCCGATGATATCATCACTGATGTCACTGATGATGTCATCAGTGACAATGACGATGCGGGTACCGATGACGTCGTTAGTGACGTCACTGATGACTTCACCAGTGATGATGACGATGACGATGCGAATGTCGGTGACGTCATCAGTGACGTCGCAGACGACGTCATCAGTGATGATGACGATGACGATGCGGATGCCGGTGACGACATCAGTGACGTCACTGATGACGTCATCAGTGATGATGACGATGACGATGTGGATGTCGGTAACGTCACCGGCATCCACATCATCATCGTCATCATCACTGATGACGTCACCGGCATCCACATCGTCATCGTCATCATCACTGATGACGTCACCGGCATCCACATCGTCATCGTCATCATCACTGATGACGTCACCGGCATCCGCATCGTCATCGTCAACATCACTAATGACGTCATCATCACTGATGACGTCATCATCACTGATGACGTCACCGGCATCCACATCGTCATCGTCACTGATGACGTCATCATCATTGATGACGTCATCATCACTGATGACGTCACCGGCATCCACATCGTCATCGTCATCATCACTGATGACGTCACCAGCATCCGCATCGTCATCGTCACTGATGACGTCACCGGCATCCGCATCGTCATCATCACTGATGACGTCACCGGCATCCGCATCGTCATCGTCAACATCACTAATGACGTCATCATCACTGATGACGTCACCGGCATCCACATCGTCATCGTCACTGATGACGTCATCATCATTGATGACGTCATCATCACTGATGACGTCACCGGCATCCACATCGTCATCGCCATCATCACTGATGACGTTACCGGCATCCGCATCGTCATCATCACTGATGATGACGATGTGGATGCCGGTGACATCATCAGTGTTGATGACGTCATCGGGGGGTCACGTGACCTCGAAGAGGGGGTCACGTGACCTCGGGGGGTCACGTGACCTCGGGGGGGGTCACGTGCCCCCCCACGAAGTCACGTGACCCCGGTGGGGGGCTCGCGCGGTGCATTATGGGACATTTCCCATGATGCACCGCGCGGTTACGCCGACGCCGACGGCGACGCTGACGCCGCTCAAGCCGGAAACGGGCCCCTAAGAGCTGCGCTCTAAAAGTGAAAGCCGTTTACAACTTCCTGTAACGCCGAATCGGAGCGCAGCTCTTGAGGAGGAGGAGGGAAGGGTACTGAGGGGAGGGTATATTCCTCCTCCCTCGTGATCATGCCTGCTAGTCCTCCTCCCCTCCTCCTCCTCCTCCACCCCCTCCCTCTCCTTCACCGCCTCCTCGTCCTTCAAGCTCCTCCTTCCTCGCCTCCACCTCCCCCTCCTCCTCCTCGCCCCCCCCCAAGGTCATGTGACCCCTCCCCCCGAGGTCACGTGACCCCCTTGGACCATACTAGACAATAAGGGAAGGAGGAGGAGGGGGAGGGGCGTGGTTACGCCGACGCCGCACAGGCTGGAAACGGGTCATGTGACCCCCTTTCCCCGAGGTCACGTGACCCCCTCGGACCATACTAGATAATGAGGGGAGGAGGAGGGGGAGGAGGACGAGGGGGAGGGGCGCGGTTACGCCGACGCCGCACAGGCTGGAAACTGGTCATGTGACCCCCTCCCCCCGAGGTCACGTGCCCCCTCGGACCATACTAGATAATGAGTGGAGGAGGGGGAGGAGGAGGAGGGGGAGGAGGAGGAGGGGTGCACGGTTACGCCAACGCCGACGCCGCTCAGGCTGGAAACGGGCCCCTAAGAGCTGCGCTCTAAAAAAGAATAAAAGATAATAGCAGAGTGTCGCGAGCGTCGAAGTCGGCGTAACAGCAAAGTCGAACACTGGGGCAAGACTGATTGCAGATCGCCACGCGGAGCCCCTTATGCACGCGCATTGACTTCTGTAACAATCAGCCTAGAAGGTTCGGCGACTAGAACATTCAAAACTCGATCAGACGAGAATGTTCTCGAACTCACAAGAACGCAGTGTCGAAAGAATAAATAAAAGAACATTCCACTGACCGGAATCAAACCTAGACTTTCTGCACGACAGTCAAGCACGGTAAACACTCGGCCACGCACACGGTCACTCGCCGACGCGCGTGGCATTATTACTGCAAGCTATTTTTGTGAAATTTAAAATATCTATCCGAGCCCAATAAAATAAGGGTTTTTTGTGTATACAGTGTTGTTCTATATATTATAATTTGTGCAATACAGGATTAGCAGAAATACCTGGACTGCTCCTGATACGCTGTGACATTGAGAAAAAATTTTCAGGGGAGCCACTCTCTATAGGAAGTATTCACTGGCAGCCATAGCTGTGTGCACAACTGCTGAGCGCGTGCTGATGGCGAGCTTCCGCAGTTCTTTTGTAACGTGCATTCCGCACCCTCAAGATAGCCTGTCTTAGCAGCCTATTAATGTGGGCTCGTTCAGAGCATGCGCTCTAGACATCACCCACAAATATGGCGCCCAGTGAATACTCCTTATACCCTGTTTCGCATGAAGTCCGAACGCAGCCAACGGCACAATTCGATGAAACCAATCAAGCATTTTCAACAGTGTATCGTCATGGCGCTCATCTCTGTGCAATCGCCATCACGGGCCGAACCAGTTACTCGCAGTGGATGCACAGTGAATAGCAAACGCACAAGGAAGACGAGCAAGATGACTATGCACCTTTGGCGCTGTTTGGTCGGCTCCGTCGGAGTACAAAAACAATGGTATAGAGTGTCTAATCGTGATCGTGTTTCACCTTTTTGCTTTCTTCCCTGACGTCGGCGCTGCTGGTCGGGAGGAGGGAGTGGAGGGTCGCGGCAATCACCTGGAAACCGGACAAGCCGCCGTCATCAAAGTCACCCCTTCTCACGGAACAAATCTGACTCGCGAACACAGCCACAGACTTCCGAGAGTGTGCCCACCTCGATGACGATCCCCGGCACCTGGGCCATGTGTTCCGTGAGGTAGGCAGCGTGGTCGCAGAGCAGCCGCAGGTTGTCGCCGGCGACTTGCGCGATTACCGGGTTGTAATGCTGCGTGACAGGCGCGAGCGTCATTGCTTGCCCCTCGTCCCCGCCAGTTCGCAACAGTGCGAGAGGTCGGAACTGCGACCGCTGGCGCATCGACCCAAAGTCGGGATGTTGAACGTTTAGAATAAGTGATCATTTCTACAATGTTTGGCGCGCTAATTGTAAAAACGTTGTGCATTTCAGGATTTCAATGTGGAAGATCGTTGCAGCGTGGTCATGCATCTGTGTAGTCACGTATTGCGCGACGCATCTTTCGTGACCAAAGACGAGCACGATTTATTTGATAATGAAGCCTTTGTTAGGAGTTCTCAGAAATTGGAGAGTCAGGTCATAGCCCATGAAGTGCTTTGTTTCACATTAAAGTGGCAGCAGAGCTTAGATTGCCAAGATGTGATGGCGATACATCAATACATCAAGGGGGTGAGGCCCTTTCTACAAAACAGAAAGGCCATCACTGCGACAGCCAGATCATTCTGCATTTTGCGATGCTACTCGCAGTGACGCCAAGTCGAAACATGCAGCATATGAAATTAAAAATGTTCTAGGCCTACGGTAGGATTATGTCCACGTACTAAATACGAGTTTGAAGGTACGTCCGTTACCCTGATGGAAATGAGGAGGACTCCAATGGCTTCCCGAGTCCTTGGATGGTTGGTCTGGTGGGACAATTCCTCGTAAGCAAAGATCGCCAAGGCACACAGGGCATTGCACCTGCAAGGCAAAAAAGCAATCAGTTTGAAAACAAGGTAAAAGAAGGCTGCCCATTCCCTCTTGTGTAGCTCGTTAAAAATAAGAACTCGTACGGAACACTAATCTGTGTCCAGGTCGTACAGTGATACACAGTGCTCGTCAAACTTAACGCCGCTACTCGATTAACTAAATATTGAATGCCAGCAGCTCAAAGCTAAAATGGTCACTACAGCAGCTAGAACGTCTTCCCCGAGTTGGGTTGTGATCAGGGTGTCAAAACCATCACATAGCTCGACCAGTAAGAGCAGGAATTTAAACTATGAAGACAGTATGCCTTGAGCCAGTAGGAGATGATAGTTTGCATGTCTCAATCATTTCCTGATAAAGAATGCAGTAGAGACTGACAAGATGTGTTGACTAGGCAATGCAAGGGTAAACTAGAAAATGTCCATTCGTTTATGACAGTTGTAACATAGTAACCACCATAGAGAGGCTCACCTTACAAAACTGCAAAACAAAAAAGTTGCACTGAATGGTTTCTTACCTGGCAAGCCCGTCTGGGTCAGACCTGCCCGCCTTTAACAGCAGGCCTAGGATGCGTTCCTGAAAAATAAAGTCTCGTCTGATGAAAGGCAAATGAGCTTATCTAACTACAAAATATTGCATGAATGCCAGAAAAGATCTGTGTCAACGGGTGGGTGAAGAAAACAAAATCCTACCACTTCAAGCTCCAAAATTTTTGTTAGACAAAAAATCTGACCCTTTTACAGTGAAATCTCGGTATAACCAACTTCAGGGGGCCGCAGAAAATTGTTTGTTAATTCGGAAACGTCGTTATAGTGAAAACCGCGAAATTAACCATAATTACTTATTTTCCAATGATTAAAACGTCCTACCTTTACAATGGTGGGTCCTTGAACTCGTTTTTCACAAAGATGCACAAGTCAACATCAGACAAAGCACATTTACTTAAAGTAGTCGGTGATTTTTTTTTTGATGCATGCAGCACAAACTTTGCAGCACGAAAGACCTTTTTTTTTTTTTATGCGGCACCAAGGCAGCACGAACGGGCTTGCTTTGTTGACACAATACACACCGAAAAAAGCTGCGTCTGACAAGGCCAAGAGCACACGCAGAAGTGAGAAACAAAGATGACAAAGATAAACCCAATGCATCGCCAGCGACACAGCCACCGTAGACTGACGTGGTTCGTAAAATAGCCGTCAACAAAAAAAAAAAGAAAGAAAGAAAAGAAAATTGTAAAAAAAAAGAAAAGATTTACGTTTTCGCCACGCTTCCGCCATAAAAAAAAAAAAAAAAATGTTTTTTTTTTTTTTTGCGTTTTTTTTCTTTATTTTTTTCAGATTTTTTTGTGCATGTGCTCCCTGCCTCCCTCTCGCCCTTGCCGGACCCGGTGCCTCTGCGCTCTGTGCCGTCTGCGCTTGTAAAACCCGTCGTCGTTTCAACAACAAAAAAAAAAAAAGAAATAGTAGTCTGTCTTCCGTTACCTCTCGCGCCGTCTCGAATTTTCAATGGAGCGAATTGCAACTTGGAAGGCATCCGCTCGCCGTGTCGTCTGCTAGCCTGCCACTCCAACTGCCGTGTCAGATTCCCTCAAACCTTAGAATTCCCGCGTTTCAGAATATGAGTTCGTAGAACTGAGGTGTTGTTAACATGATGCGAAGCTAAATATAGAGCTCGTTATTCTGAAATATTCGTTATTCTGAAGTATGTTGTAGTGAAATAATTTTGCATTACAATTATAGGCAGTCAGCACGGGATTTTTTAGAAGTTTGTTAATCTGAAAAGTTTGTTAAAGTGGTGTTTGCTGTACCAAGATTTGACTGTAGCACTCTTATTTACAGCAGATACTTGAATTGAGACAAAGCATAACTAAGCATCGTGGGGGACCACAGTCGCACAACGTGGGGAAGCAGCAATATGCGAAGGGTAAAAACATGCCTCTGCAATGTGGAAAAGGACTTCAGTGCAAGGTTGGATAAATGCAAGCCCTACCCCCTAGTCTTTTCTTTTTTTTTTCTGTTAAGTCCTTTTTTTAATTTTTTTTTTTTTGCCACCCAGTATGGCATTTGATTACAACTACATTGTTGTTATCATCCTTGATACAATGGTTCTTTATATTCAGTGTATTGAAAGCATGCCATCACCACAGAAAATTTTGCGATAAAAACAATGCAAATACAACAACAAAAAACAACCGCATCTCCACGTGGTGAATGATGTTGATTGGGGCGAAGCTCTAGTGGTGCATGCTGCGGCTCAGCATGCTGAGCCGCAGCATGCCGAGCCTTTTGTTCGTTTTCATCCATGTCATGCTGCAGTCAAATGCTCAAATGCGTATATAACCACGTTCCATACCACACATTCTCTTTCTGACATGAATGAAAACGAACGAAAGGCTCGGCATGCTGCGGCTCACCGTCTACACAGACAAGCACCACCAGAGCTTCGCCCCAATCAACATCATTCACCACGTGGAGATGCATCTTTTTTATTTTTGCCCTAGACGGCACGTGAGCTCACGAGGAGGAGCACGTGCACCCGACGGTGGACGGACATACGGACATGGCTAGCCCCTAAAGAGCTTCGCCCCTACAAAAGCCAGAAGACAATGTTTTTTCTTATGCTACCGCCTATGCAAGCATCGGTCATCGCATCCACACTGGGAGCGCAACACCAGTAAAGAATGGCGGCGAGAGTTGTCAGATCGCGCAAGCAGACGACGCAGGCACTCTCTACGGCCGTACTCGCGGATATGTTTAACGGTTGAGGATACTGTACAAGGGCACCGATCGAGGACTATTATTTTTCAATTCTTTTCACATTCCTCACATTAGTTTATGTACTAGGGGCCACTGGTACCTTGACGTCCGTGAGCGAGGTCAGTGCTGGGGGTTCGGAAACCTGGCACTGAAGCACCTGCAACTCCCGGTAGATGTTGGGGAAGCAGACCAGGCTGCCCAAGAGGGTCACGGCCTCCACCCGAGGCATCTGGGTCCGGCAACAAAGAGACGGCGGGAGATCACAAACTGCGGCATTTGGGGTGGATAATCGTAATTACTGGTGGTAAAACCACCACTACCAGGACACAAAAGAAAACTCACAAACTGCAAATATTCGACATATTTGAGAAATTAAACCTATAAAGATGCTCAGCTATACCTAATCGAGGGGATCAATAAGTATTCTTGCTACATGCAAATATCTTTTCTTCAGTTACGAATAACTAATGCAGGTACCTAGGGCATCTCTGCCTAACATATACTCATGCATAATAACCAATTTAATTTTGAAAATTTAACTGCAATTATGATATCGACATTCACAAAGTTTCCATTTTTTTATTTTTAAATACACCAGGTGCGCACGTGCATTATCCCGCTTTGAAAATGTGCTTTCCTCCTAAGGAAGCTGCGTTTTAGCCCAGTTGAGTGAGCTTTTTTACCGAGCACTGGTGCACTGCAGAGAAGCAACACTCGCAGGAGCGAGCTCCGCGGGTGTTGCTTCTTCAAAGTGCACCAGTGCTCAGAAAGAAGCGCGCGCAGCGTGGCCAACCTGCCGTGACCAACAATTTGAAAAATATGAATATCGCAGTTCACCTCGAAGCGAGTATCGAATAACATATTATTCAAAACTAGTATTCGAAAATTTGAATATTCGCACAACTTTAATAATTAGACTTCAAGCACCAACTATGAACAAACTGCAGTGCCACACTATTGTTAAACCTAGGGGTGTGAGAATACCAAATAGTAGTTATTGAATCAAATACCGAATCGAATTAGGAAAAAAGAAATATAAAATTGAAAATTGAATAGTGATTTTACTTGGAGAATTTCGCTAAGTGGGCTGTGAGAATATTACATGTGAAGAGTATGCACCTGGTGCAGAATATGCATCTAATGCAAAACAAAAGCTTCAATGTACAAAAAAATTGGTGAAAAAAAAAAGCAGCTGCTGGACGTTTGGCATTAAAGTGGATTTTGAGATCCAGTTTTTTATGGCACAAACAATCTATCTACCCTAAGCGTCCTAAAAAAACAAGTTACAGTCATGCGTGGCTTTTTTTCCTTGTTGAAGGCACAGCCTAACACCCCAACACGCCCTCTTTTTTTATATCTGTACATCTCAAAAAAGATGCCGCAATATTTATTCTCGATTTTAAGGGCGAAGAAGGACACATGTGATTTTATTTTATAAAAATACACGGCTAGGAGTTAAATCTAAATCTGATTAAACTGATTTAAACAATATTTTATCCGAAGTAACAAGACATGTGGTTAGGTGACGCACGTCCCCGTTCAACAGCCGCTATGCATCCATTGCTCGGTCCATTTATCCTGTTTTAGAAAGCCCACGGATAAGGTTCCTGTGCAGATTGGTCGTAAGTGTGCATGTGTTGTGTTGTCGCATAGAAAGAAGGAAACCAAACAGAAGAGCGACGACATCTGCACGCTATCGACACTTTTGTTCTTTCGTAATGTTCTCGCGGTTCGCATTTCTCAATCGGCGAACAGTTAGAAACGCTCTCAAATCTAGGCACACTAATTCTTTTCCATTCTGTTTCGTTCAGAATCCAAACTTGCAGCTTGCGGTTCCAAAACGACGACCAAGACAACTTGGCTTGTTTTATCGGCATGGTTATTGTGGTTTTCTTTCTGCGATCTTGCAGTCGCCGATTTATGCTTCAATTTGAAACGAGAGGCTTTACTAATGAAAGAGATTAGATATGGCGTGCAATTTCGGCCCCCCAACAATTCGCATCTGCAAGTTAAGAGAACGAGATGTTTTGGTTGTGATTCAGGATTAGATTGTCACGAACATGATTAAATCTGCGTGTAAAGTTTGTGGCGTTCATTGCCTTTTTTTCTTTTCTAGCCTGTTTGGTAGATTCTTATACAATGGTAGAACCAAGAGGTGTTTCTCGCATAGTCCGTCCAACATCCTTGAGCTAATGTCGGGAGAAAAAACAGCTCTCATGTCAACTCAGCACCGACCGCGCGTCTTTTGCCGAATACACTGAATATTCGAATAACTGAATACTAGGAATTCGATTCAGAAATCAAAATTATTCGGAAACTTACTATTCAAATTGAATTCATATATTCAAGTATTCGCACACCCCTAGATATAACTGATGCATTCAACACAACCGGCCAGTTTGTTAGTAAATACTTCCCCAACCTCCAGTGCTTAAACAAAGAAACAATGCTCTCTACTTTTCCCTCATTAATTAGCTGACATTGAAGTGGGTTATTGTAGTATTCACTCACCCCTTTAACGACATTCGAGCTAACGACGCTGCCCGCACCATGCACGAAATTCAGGAGTAGCACAGTGTGGCCTGGGAGCTTGCTTGCGAAGAACTTGGTCCCACAGTACTTCACAATGGCGTTGATCACTTTCTGCGAACCAATGACGACGAAAACAACTGCTCAGCGCATTGCATAAACAAAAAAAGTAAATTTCTCTGGACTATACTTAGAATATTACTACAGTGGCTAGAGGAGCTCAGATAAGGTTTGCGGAAACATCTGACCCATAGAACGCAAGGCTGTTGATCATGGTAAGGCAGTAATTTATCGTGGTAATGCAGTAAATACTCCAACCCTTCGTTTAGATACAAAGTTAAGAAGATTTCTACAAATCAATTGTTTTGTTTTGTTTTGGAGCAAGGTCACTCTACAAACTAAGTGTCGGCATGTTCCTTTGTTAGCCCTAGCCATCTATCGTTTTGTGTCCTTTCTTTTGTTTTGTGTTCGTTTGGGTGTTTTGATGTTTGAGGTTTTTGCCTACAGTCCTGTTTGTTCCGGAAAAGGGTGGATCTAGCTTTTTTTTTTTTTTGTGTCTTATCTGGAGGTTCCGGTGAAATGATAAAGGTTCAACCCAACTTCTTTTTTTACTTGCTGTTTCGGCATTGTGCCAAGTCCTGTGCAGGTTGTCTTTTGACTTCAATCCTCCTTATCTGTTTGTGTAAAAAGTGTTCTCACTTTCTTGCTCTTTTCTTTGGGAAACCCTAAATAAACACAAACTTCCGTGAAATAAAATTCAGCTCTGTTTGAAACCTTGTGTGTTGTGTTGTCCTTTCTCCAGTGTTGATGTTTTGTCCTAAATCATGTTAAACCTTCACCAGCTCATTTGCACCCTAACTTTTTGCTCGTCCAGACATCTTGCAGAATTTGTCGGTTGTGAGTAGCAAAAAATTTTAGAGCTGCTGTGCTTTGTGTGAGCCAAAAGTTTAAAAAAAAGTCAGAAGATTATCAGAATTGATAATGATGACCAGTCTGTATTTGAACAAAGCAATTTGAATACTAATTGAGCATACCCAGTTCTTCGACCCTCAATGGAATGTTTCTGACAATGTGGGTGTAAGCAGCACTTAAGAAATCAGCCAGCAAAGCGCTTTGAACGGCAAAGGTATGCACACGAAACGCAGTGTCACAAGCTCATTTCGCAGCTATGCCCCACGCCCCCGAACACAACCGAGAATTGCAGCCGCAACTATGGCCACCGCCTTCGAATCGATCGTCTGCCCAGAACCACATTCAGTTTTCAAGACGCCAGCGAGGAGGCGGAAAAGGCCACGAAAAAGACTCAACGCAGACTACCTGATCCTCTCCGAGAAGGCCGGTGTGGAGGACGTTGTAGAACCGGGCAAGGAGGTCGAAGGAGAGGGGCACGTCGTGACGGCGCACCGTGAGCCAGCACAGGAGGCGCAGCGCCAACAGCTTGCCCCGCTCGTAGCCCTCCGGAAGACCCTGGGCCTAAGGAGGACAGGCGCGCAACAAAGTTGCCTCGTCTCGAGACAACGACGCACACACGGCGTGCGACAAAAACCAGATTTTTAAGGTTGGTTTACACATTTGTGCTGGAGTGCGATAGCGTATGTTGTGCCCGCCTGCAACTGCTCACAGTAAGAGAACGCACTGGCATGCATGATATCACGTGACCTCACAGTGTCAAATGACGTAATGGTGTGACGTCCTGCTGCCACCGACGTCGCGTCACGTGACATTACGAGCGAAGCGACCACGTCACGTCTAATGTGGCGTAATGTGACGCCAAGTTGTCGCAGGACATCGCGATGCGATGCAACGTCACAAGACAATACCTCGTCGATAACGGCCATCACCGTTTGCTACTGTAGGGGTCTCAAAAATGCCCAGATAAAAAAAAACAAAAAAAAACACATATTCCATGAATTTTTGCTGCAATGTGCATTGCTCCTAACATGGCGTGACCTACATTTCGGCTGACAAGAAACTCACCTCGAAGAGCCAGGGTGCAATGAGCAGCAGTGGAGGGATCAGTTGGGGAGGCGGCGGTGTGGCTGTGTTGTCCTCGGTGACTCCCAGATTCTCCCGCATCTGAAATTGCAATAGAGCTCCCCCCCTCGAGTTCCTCGACCAAAAGCACTGACTAGGAAGCCTACTTCCCTAGCACAGGGAAGCAACTAGGGAAAAACGAGAGCACAGACCAGCTGGTGAAACGTTCGGCGCAACGCAGTTCTCCAGGATGAGGAATTAAAAAGGTTTTTGATCAAAGTTCTATGTAATATACATAAAAGTATAGACTAAAACGCAAAGATAAGGCACATCTATTGCACTTGATTGGTCTACCAGGTGATAGTACATGCACAAAAATATGACAAACACCCCGACGTTGCGTTTCAGGCACCGCTCGATTGGCCACAATGGCTTGTAGAGTCTAATGCACTCCGACTTGAGATAAACAAAGTATACTCCCCAAACTAGAAATGATATGACCAAAGTCACTATTCGCTCTGAATTCCATTTGAACCTGCAATCCCCTCCCCTCACATATAGACCGTGCTACATCCGTTTGCCCCAGATCGTCAATCTTTCCAACTGCGAACACGTTACTGACATGGAAAAAGACGGGCCAGGATTCGCACCTTGACGAGGGTTTCCGAAAGGTCGATGAGATGTTCCATGACCTGGGCGTGGATGGCAGGGTCGCGTATGGCGTTCACGTTGCCCAGAGCGCCCAACATGCGGCGCCACAGGACCACCGCCACTTCGGGGAGCCAACCCTTGACCCCGCCGCCGGCCAGGACACTACGTCTATCCGTACCAGGTGGCACGTCTGCATCTACGGCATATGTGAATGCATGGGGTGCTGAACGGTCCTTGCTTCTGACAGTGCACACACACTGTTTGATCAGCTCCATCCCTCAGATTGGCTACGTTAGGTAAGTGCAAACGACATCACCTAAGACAGCTGTCACCCTAGCTTTAATAATAATAATCACGATTTTGGTCATCTTTATTAGCAAAAGTCGAGGCACTCTGGTACGCCAATCATCGCCTTTTGCAAAACAAAAAGTGTTCTAGATTTTTTGCTGTTTCTTTAGTCAGCGATTGACAAGTTAGATTGCATCATGCCCCACTGGAGCATGCATTGTAACGTCCCTAAAGTATGATTAAAATATATGCAAAAAAAAGGTGAGCAATGTGCCCAAAGGTTGTTTGTAAACTCCATGATTCCCACGAGACCTACCTCTTCTTTTCCGTTCTGACAGACCTGGCCGGTGACAAGGATTGGAAAGCTTTTAGCAGAACAACAATGTACATGTGACAACTACAGGATGTAACCCCCAAAACAATTTACAGGTTGTTTTCTTTCGCCGCAAAAATAAGCTAGGCATGGCCGAACGCTCGTTCTCCGCCGAAATATTGAGCTAGCGGTCTGAACCAAATGCCAACGTTTCCGAACATGCCGTTACCTTATTCAAAAGTCACCAGTGATTTTCTGAAATTTTCAAAGGGACAATGGAAACCGACGGAGTGCTCGAATACGTGGAGCTGAATGGCGTCGGCTACCAAACACGGGCAGAAACCAACCCCATTTTCCTAGTGAAATTTTTAAAAAAAATCACTTGCCGTGAGACACCCAAGAGGCACCCACCTCCACTTCCACCGAAAACTGAGTTAATCTAGACATGGGCACTTGTCCGGCCAATGTGGTAAAAACAAAGATGGCAGCCGGGCAATAAGGGGCTTTGAAGGCGGGGTGAACAAAACCGAAGAAAACATTCGTTTTCACCCAATATCCTCGTCATCACCACAGGGGGTTCGTGGCCACCGCAACGGGGCGAATATTTTCAGCTGACGGCAGCACTTCGAGGGTGTGGGTGCTTAATGTATAATTGGCACAGTTACCAAGCTTGGGAAATGGTATAAGCGGGTGCTCATACGAAGTGGGTGCTTCCGCAGTATTTTGCGGAATAACTTTTGATTGCGACAACGGTTAGTTCCGAGACTTTGGCATCCAGTTCGGACTGCTAGAGCTACATCTGGGCGGCGAATCGGTATTCGGGCGATGCATAGTTACTTTTTGTGGTGAAAAAATCGCAATAACCTTTGGGGGGGGCATGCTGTATTATATGCTTCAGCTGTCAAAAGAACAAAACCACTTATAAAACATTGCCTTACAACCAAACGTTAGAAAACTATGCCCTAGGAAGCAGACAATAATCAAATCTCATACAAGAATGCCAATTTGTCCGCAACACAAGCGTTTCTCCTCGTCTATATGAAACAGCAGTCCCCGACCTTAATGTGCTGTAGGCAGTGGCCGTTACGGTTAGGGAAAAGCTGTTTGTAAAAGAACACTGCAAATTATCTTCACAGACACCCGATATATAGCGGAACAATCCACATGAAAAATGTCAAGGATTGATCCCCCTCGAGACTTACACTATGAATGATGCGACGTCAAGACAAAGAGGAGAAGAGGGAAAGCCTACCCCCAGCGTTGCAGGCGTTGTCACTGCTGGCACCGAGCACGTCGATCTGAATGGGCGAGTCCTTGATGCTGGTGCTCTCGAGGCCACTAGATGGCGTTGGCGATGGCGACCGGCTGCGGTACTCAGATGCGTGCGACATACACGGGGACTCCACTGTGGACATACGTGCACCCACGTCATAAACACACACACGTACATGCATACACACATAGTACTACATACACAAAACTGCAGCTGGCCAACACGGTTTAGTTTTCATATGCTTTGCAAACTAGTAACAGTAAACAGCTGTCTTTACATTCAACCAGGCTTTAATTTTTGTAGAAATTTATTTTAGCAGTACCTCTTGAAGCGGTGAGTACTAGAGCATAGCAGTATACTTATCATTACCAGGCTCATTTTTACCTTTATGCCTACAATGTACTGAAGTCCTATTGTGCTCTAGCTACAAAAAAAGTAAATTTATAAACCAAGTTGTTCAACTTGGTTTACAAACCAAGGAACAACAAATTGTTCAGTTGGACAATGTTTTAGATGCGTGACCTTGAAGCGAGCATGGGACTATGCATGTACAGGGCCAAACGAACCACACAGAAAAAGCTCTGGGCAACTACTAACAATGCTTACAGTTAGATAGAATCCGCTAACAAAACAGTTACAATTAAAGTGGGTTAATAAATGAATGAAGTGTATTGAGAATTCATTCGATGGCCTGCAAACACTAGAGAATGTTAGTAGGTTACAGTCCCGTGGCAGCTGTCAATAAAACTGGTTTACGATTCTCACTATGTTCATATTTTTTAGATCCTCAAAGAAGTAATTCCACCAAAGTGATTGTTTCGGTGCTCCCGGAACATTGTTAAGGGGGAACACTGGTCTATTTTATCTCCAATTCTTTGTCCAACAATCTTTTACGATACAAAAAAGGCCTCGTTAATGAGGCGGCCAGCACACTTCCTCAAACAAACAAGTCTCGCGATTTGGGTAACAAAGAAATGGGGAAGGAAATTCTGGACTACAAAGGCAAGAACGACAGAAACAAGTGAAACTAAGTGTAGGACAGGGAGAGAGCCAAGACAGGTTAGAGTGCAAAGCGACGATACATTGATTACAGAGCATGGAGCACATCTCTCACCGGCGTGTTCAGTATCCTACACCGCTCACACGTCGAGAATGGTCCCAAAGCGACAACAAACGACGCCACAGGAGCTATCGTGTCGTGTCATCGGGCAGAGATCGAGAGACCAGAATTCGAGATGTCGTAAACACGCCAGCCAAAGATGCGCTCCAGGCACATACCACGCTACCGGTGTGCAAAAAACAAAATCTGCGGGCGTGAAAAAGCGGCCCGGAAAGGACGAGGGCATGCACACTCTTCCCTCACCTCGGAGGGACAAGTAATCCAAAGACTTGCTCCTCGTGAGCGGACACTGGCGACTGTCCGACTGAACGTTCGAGTCGGACGACACTGAAGGAACCGGGAAAAAGAGAGACAGAAGAAAAACAAACAAACAAAAGAACTGCTGGAAAAAAAGGACCGGTGAAAAAAACACAAAAGAAACAGCTAGAAGGGAACACCGTTAGAGGGCGACTCCACTCTACGCGGAGTTCAGCACGTCTCCGAACCATTGTCGTAAGGATTTGCTTCCTTAAGGGGGGGGCGTCGATCCTGGGTATGAACTTTGAAGCAAGATGGATTAATCGGCGTCTGCACGCGGCAATCTTCTCAGATCGTCGTCAAACGTTCGTTTCAGCAGTCGGTTTTACCGTGTGAAATTTCAAGACTCTGTTCCCTCGAAAAACTAAAACGTCATCGAAAAGTTTGACTCCAGATCTGCACAATTGTTTGTCTTGACTTGTATTAGTTCCGAAGTTAACCTCTCAATAAGTGGAAATAAAATTATGCAAAGGTTATCTTCACTCCGATCGATTGCTGCTGTCGTGGCATTTTCCAATTATGACGTGTTGCGTCGCCTCTTGATAACACTCGAACCTGACTGTTCATCTAATGTGTCCGCACGCGTCGGTATGCGCCGTTCAAATTTTCCACGTTATTGTTCGAACTTTTTGCAGCAACAAAACTGCCTCGAAACTTTGTGCATTAAAACCAACCACATTAGTACACCTCCAATTAAAACTTCATCTAGCTACGTGCAGATGCTAATTTTTTCCGGCTCGTTTTATAGACGGCTTTAGGATCGACGTCGCCCTATAGATGGCTCAACTTAAAACTTACGCTAAGTACTAATGTATATGATATACGTGCTCAATTCCTTAAACATTTTTGTCACACACAACTGGAGCTATCATTAATAACAGGACTGGCCCTCTGATGCGACCCACTAAGGCACGGCTTACAAACTGACGAAGTCTACAATCAAGCAGCCAAAACAAAAAATATTCCCGTACACAAAATATGTTAGAGTCATCAACGTTGGTGCAATCATGTTTATACCAAAACTTGCACACTCACGCTGCGTCATGTCATGTGACATATCACACGACAAAACATGCTACTTCGCGTGACCACATCACATGGTCATGCGGCGCCTATGACATCACCTCCACCTTAATTTTTCCTGTAGCTTTTCCGGGTATTTTTTTTTTTTTAGATAGCCTCCCCTATAATATAATTTGCGCAAATAATAACATGGGATCCCACAAATGCTTTTCTTTTGTCGGCACTGTGCCCCATCCGAGAAACCCAGCAGAGTTCAGGGTCGGACCACAAAAGGATGGTATCAGCATCAATTTTACGTAGCACATAAACTGCATGTTTGCAAGCTGGACGCCGTTGCCTGCTTATGCAAATCTCGGCGGAGCTGCCCTTCAAGCTCAAGTGTGAGCTACAAAGAGTGGCTGCGCAAATAAAAAAAAAAAAAGGCTGTGCAGAGAACGGAACAATTTGTGCAAACTACAGAGTGAAGAGAGATGAGCAAACTGGCTACACACAAAGTCTACAGTTTGAATAATACACACTGAATGATTGACACAATTTCAAGGTCGATTTTCATGTTTCTGCGTCCCATCTGCGTGTATTTTATGCAGATGGGAGGTGTTAAAACTTTATTCACCTCTTTTCACAACCTCGCGCAAAAGTGCAATCACAAACCTTTTGATACAACCATCAGCTTGCACTCATAGCCTTTGTGAATTGGCAAAACGAAAGGTGCTTATGCGCCAAACCGAACGGAGTGATATGAACATTCGGTACCTCGAATCCGCGAGTGTTTAGATTCAGAATTGCGCGTTTTCAACGAGTCGTGCGCGAGATTCTTAGGAGGTAGAAAACGACATGTTTGTCCTGGCGTAACATTTGTTGCAACACTGCTGACGAATGTTTGAAAGCGTGGACCCTTACCTGACGCAATGTCAAACCTGTCTTGAGCTGGAAAAGCCCGTGCCCTGTGATTTCGTCGCAGCCGCTCGACTAAAGAGAAAAAACAAACATGAACTCGGCTTTTGTGCTTTTTTTTTTTTTGTCCCATATGTAGTTTTATTATCTAGCCTAGTTTTCTAGAGTGCAGAAAATAAATAACAATAAATTTAAAATTGCAAACATCGAAATTTTCGTTCCTGCTTTGTTGTACAGCTTCAGCAAGGAACGTACCTAGAGATGGAACTTTGGAGCAATTTTTAGAGTGGAAAAACCTGTGTTCAGATGTAGTTTTTAAGAGTAAAATGCACATCTTAGAGTAGCTGTGGAGCAGTCTGCAGCTTAAAAAAAAAAAGACACCTGGAAGACTGCATAAAACAAAAAAATGCGTTAAAAAAAAAAAAAAATTACAAAGCCACAACAAAAGGTTTACAAAAAAAACTTCCTACCCAGAAAAAAATGTGGCAAAAAAGAGCTACATTGTTCACTATACAGAAGATGTGAATCCAACATCCTGCTTCATAACAATACTTTTAATTGCTTAATCCTGTAGGTAAAATTTCTAGACAACACAGAACTATGTAAAAGTGTGGACAAATGTTCACCCCCAGAAAATAACTCATTCCCGTTTTTATAATTAAATATTTTTTTTTAAAATGAAAGACTCCACTTTGAAAGACTCCACTGAGTGCGCTAACAAACCTCAACTTGGAGCATGTGGAGCTAAAGCTTGCACTGCAGAACCCAGAGATCCTGGCTTCTATCCCCTCACCCCAGCCTGTTTCGATCTAAGTGAGCATCATTCCGGCATGCAGTCGACGAGACATTTCTGACCTGTTCGCCAGTTCACAGTCAAGCAACATTTTGGTGAGAACGCCTCACCAACATACAAATAGCGAGGGAGGACTCGCGCCCTTTGATGTGCTTGTCTTAAGTACTCCATCAATCACCGGTCGATGTCGGCTTGCGCATAGCAGCAGAACAACTTGAGATTTGCTAAAAAAGCACAGGTTCTAGACGGTCTCCAAAGTGAAATAGCAGTCGATCACGATTTCATCCCGCGCCCAGTCTCACATCGCCGCACAGCTCGGTTCATAGAAGACAACTTTTTTTCTGGTCCATTTGCAGACGAGTACAATGTTTTTTTTTATTCATTTTTGTCTGCGAATGGCACTTCAAAGAAGATAAACTGCGTTCTTTGCTCGCATTAGCAGACAAACAGCTTACGAATGCTGTTTTCACTTGCTCCACAAGAAGCAATTTAGATCTTGTTCTCACACTCCCAGTGACCAAGATCGGGACCCTGACGACCGTTGGAACTAACCAACTTCCCAATGCCTTAACATGTATGCATCACAATTACATTTACTCCACACTGTCTAAATAACGATGGCACCGACCTTTGTGCAGCAACAGATGGCCGTCGGAATAACACCTGATGACAAGGGGTGGCTTCTCCGACGCCCTGTCACCCTGGTGGCTCGGTAGAGAACTATCCCCGGAGTTGCAGCGTGCCCGGTCCGCGTTTCGATCCTCGTCTGCAACACGTTAAAGAAGTGTCACCTTTGCAGTAGCAATGAAAACAAAAAAAAGAACACTACACCACAACAACACAACCTCAGCGTGATGCCAGGGTAAAGACTGAGATACAAGTCGTCAGTTTGTCCACAAAAGCCAAGGACGGGCGACAAGTCTCCAGACTCGGTGACTTGCGATTGTGTTCCTCAAAAAACGGAAGTTAGAGACTCGGCAAGAGACGAGAAAACAGGAAAGAATGCAGAATGAAATATCAACAGGGAAGAATGCAGGACGAAATATCAACAGCAAAGTCCTGACGTGGTAAATATCTCCGTCCAACATTGGAATTTCATCCCTGGTGCGTCAGGACGCTGAAAATTCTGCCAAAAAGACACAGTGGTACAATACACAAATATAGTACAGCAGTGCCTTCGTGGTACAGGTAAATGGATCTTTTTCCCGTAAGCTTCTGCACATGTGCTCACCCTCTCCCCTGGCCTTGTTTTCCATTTTCGTCATGTTCAAAGGGCACGACCCCATGGTGTTAAGGGGGTTAAGAAATTAAAGAGCCCTTCCACTTCACGTGAAGATGGAGGACCAGTGAAGCTGTTATTTTTACGACGTCTAGGACGATGAATAGAGGACAACATTTGGGACTACCTCAAGGATGACTTCTAGGACTACCTTGAGGACGACGCCTAGAGGACGTCTAGCACGACCTCAAGGACGACTTCTAGGATGACTTTGAGGACGATGCCTAGTGGACAACGCCCAGGACAACCTCAAAGACTACTTCTAGGACGACCTCGAGGACGTCGCCTAGAGGGCAATGCCTACGTCAACCTCAAGGACAACCTCTAGGACGACTTCTAAGACGACCTAGAGGACAACCTCTCGGCTGATGCCTAGAAATGATGACAAGGGATCAGGACCTCACTATCTAATAATGCCAAAGAAGGCTGACTCACGATGCCCCCCGTTTTATTTTTATTTATTCATACTTGCCACAAAACCAACGGAGAGTTTTCTGTCAACATCCGCGGACGCATTTTGGATGGCCTTTGTCTGTAGTTTGGAGACAACATCCCAAACAGCGCTCGTTACTTTAAAGAGGTCCACTTTACCCTGCTTGGGCATTCTACCAAACTCGGCACCAGTAATGTTAAACAGATACGTTGGCGTTTTGTCTTGGTCTCTGATTAACCTCGAGACTGTCTAAACACACCATTAAACATAGCTGCACTACCAATAACCCAAATAAAACGCCCCAACTTTTCTTTTTCTTCAAATTAATAAATTTGCAATTTTGGTGCTTACACTTTTTATCGTCTATACTGGGAACGATGAAAAAGTGATGCCAGTGGCAGACAGGGGTTTGCTCTTTGGGCAATAGAATTGGCTACCAACGGACTGCAAGATTGATGGTGTCAAATGAATACCTTGGGAGTAGTACTGTGCGAATATTCGAGTTTTCGAATAGAAGTTTCGAATAATACGCTATTCAATATTCGCAAATATTCGAGTTTTTGAATAGTAGTTTCAAATAATATGATATTTGATATACGCTTCGAGATGAACTCCAATATTCATATTTTCTCTTACCGAGCACCAGAGTACTAAGGAGAAGCAACACCTGCAGAGCTCACTTCCACGGGTCTTGCTTCTCTGCAGTGCACTGGCGCTTGGTAAAAAGCGCGCTAAATGGGGCTAACCCTCCCAGATCAATAATTCGAAAAGTATAAATATTGCAGTCATGTTAGGAAAGCCCACTTTCAAAGAGGACTGGTGCACGCGTGCGCGTGGTGTGTGTAAAAAGAAATCGCAACTTTGTGAATACTGATATCTACACTACAGTAAAAATTTCAAAATTAAACTGTGGCTATTATGCAAGAGTACATGTTAGGCAGAGATGTTTGACAACCTACGTTCATCATTCATGACAGTCCTTTTTTTATTTTCTCGAAATCTAGATTTAATAAAGAATATTTAATAAAGACGATTTATGTCAAGTGCATTGTTCACTTGCCATCCTCATTTAAGCAATGAATTTTCTCAGGTCACAGCCCATAAATATAGCTATACAGTCGCCGACCTATTTTTCGGACGCCAATTTTTCAGACGCGTTTGATTATTTGGTCGTCTTCGCCGAACCGTCACTCACCCCATAGAGTAAACGTATGACATGTACCGAAAGTTCGGATGCCATAAAGCTTATTGCCCAATATTTCGGAAATAATTTGTGTGATTTTCTCAGATAACAAGCCACAGAACAGCCGTTGCAATAGCGCCGCGAGCTTAGTGCTGCCATTTTGGTTGTTCTTATTTTGCCCTCTAGCCTCGATACCACGTCCTACGCAAAAAATAAGGTGGGTTGAGGCTCCACTGGGGTTTTCCGGTTCCACTATAGCCAACGTGGTCGCCATCTGCCCGTTCTTATGGTTCCTCCAATTGTTCTCGTGGTCCGTGTTTTTCGAGTGCGACCGCTAGAAAATTGGCAGTTTGTCGTTCTTGTGGTCTTTGAGCACAAAGGTTTTTTGCTGATAGGCTTAGTACAGTCTAAGCTCATTATAACAGACCTGGTTACTACAGACATTTGGATATAACATACCGATTTGTGAAGTTTGGTTGGTTTTCCTCTATGCTCCATTGTCTCAACTTCATATCTGCATACAACATACTCCTGTTACAATAGACCGAAATCTTGGTTAAAATCAAGGTCTGTTATAACGAGCTTAGACTGTATTGAAGCGAGCTTGGTGGACTAAACATAGTCTCCAAATAGTGCCAAATGGTGCCAACTTAAACTTTGCTGTTTGTGCCAACGAAGGCACCAACAAATTGCAGCACTGTGATCAGACAGATAAACAAACAAGTGAAAAGTGAACAATATAAAACGGAAGTTGCACGAGAACTTAAACTTGACATCAAGCAAGTGGCCGATCCGCAGCGGAATATGCACGGAAATTTGATAATTAGGCTCAAATAAATTTTTCAGACCACTTGATTATTCGGACAATTTCGGGGTCCCCTCCGAGTCCGAAAGATTGGTCAGCGACTGTATTAAAATTAACTTGGCCGAGATATGGAAAAGTGGAGGCTTGGGAACGACCTTTACGAGCACAGATGGGTTTTCTAGGCATGGAGCAGCACTGAAGAGCTTGCATAAACTATTCTATATTCGATTCAAAAATGTGTTCGGCGAAAACTACTATTCGCTTTGAATTCGCTTCAAACTCAAAATCCCCTATTTGTACATGCCTACTTCAAAGCTTGCTCACGCAGCAGCACTAAGCGAATGTGCGGCGTACGCTCTATAACTGCATGTATGGGCCACACTCCTGTATGGGCCGCACCTCTCCATATTTAAAAAAAAACGTTTGAAAAATTTTTTGTACTATGAGGGAGTGTATTAACGAGATTCCGTTGCATTAAAAAATTCATGTAGTTTGAATAGCTCGACAAAACTTAAGGAAGATTCGTTGGTGGATCCTTAGGGAACGCGTTAGCTTGACCCTTGGAAAACACCAAACACGTCCCCCTTTGGGAAACGTTAAAGGGGCACTGACAGGTCAAAATCATTTTATTCTTTGTTATTATCCCAAACGATTGAAAACGATAGCTGGACATTAGCCTCAAAATTCAAAATTTGGGAACTCAGTATTTGTGAAGCAAAGAAACATTTTCTGAGAGCCGAATTTGAAGTTCCCGAGCGATCCGCGCCAGTGCAGCGATGTCAAAGATTGAGTCGTCCTGCAATTCGAGTTTTGCTCACGCCTCAGCACCGTGTTCGCCCGCATCCCGCCATCAACCGCTTAGTGCGTGCTGCCAATTTATTTTTATTTTTATTTATTTACATACCCTCAAGGCCCTGGGGGCGTTACAGAGGGGAGTGAGTGAAAAAAACAACAACAAACAGTAATAGAAGACATGGAATAGGTCACGGGTCACTTTCGCAAAAATAATTAGTAACAGCACTTTTAAACAGATCTAACGAGGGTAATAATATTAATGACGCCGGAAGGTGGTTCCACTCTGGTGATGTCCTAGGAATGAAAGATTCGTGATAGGCTGAGGTTCGAGAATGAGGAATGCCGACTTTGTACTGATGATCAATGCGTGGAGAAACGTAAGGTGGGACAAGGAAGAGCTTTTCTTTAAGAATGGGGTTAGAATTATATATTTTATAGAAAAGACATAGACGAGAACACTTACGGCGCAAAGAAAGCAGTGGCAAGGAGAGAAGAGATTTCATGGATGATACACTAGCTGTACGGTGATAATTGTTAAGTATGAAACGAGCGCCGCGGTTCTGAACTGACTCGAGATGAGAAGTGAGCGTCGTCTGACCAGGATCCCAGATTGAAGCTGCATACTCTAATTTTGAGCGAACCAAAGATTTGAATAATATTAGTTTGAGAGAAACTGGTGCTAGAGAAAAGTTACGTTGCTGTGAGCAAAAAGCGCTTCCCTTTCGAGTTCTAAGTTTTTTTTTTAGGGCTCTTTCAGCGATCTCAAATTCTTTGAAACAGTGTGAGGTTAAAGAGAACAACAGTGGACTTTTGTGAACAACGTGAGGGGCCACGTCGCGCCGGTTCTGCGTGAAAGGCTGCCCCGAAGAAGTCGCAAACGAAACAACGACACACAGACACCAAACACAGTTGTTTTGACCATTTGGCGATTTCCTTTTCAAAGTCTGAGAGGTCGTTGGGCACTTAAAAAAGACAACTTCGCCCGATTCCCCGACCCACCGATCATCCTCAGTGCTACGTGCGTCGGGCGCCGCCATGTTTTCCGAGGGAGGATAAACAGCCAGGAGGCGACATCACTCCGGACTTTGATTTTCAATATTTCAAAAAGAAGGGCCGTAGCGTGTTCGCAGTTGCGTTAAAAAACATGCTTTACGAATGCCGTTATTAAATATTATAAAAGGTTGCTTACAAAGCTCCTAAATTTCATAATTGACTGCTCACAAATAAAAAGAAGCAAGGAGATGAGGAGCGGGAGAGAAGGGCAACAAAAATAAAAAGAGAGCGCTTGCGTGGGAAAATTTCTTTTTTGCGTTCTGGTATATTTTTTTTTTTTAGATGTCTATGAATAAAATTTCCATCGTTTAAGTTGAAAAGAGGCAGCAAAAAATAGAGGAAGGAAATGAGAAAGCCAAAAGAGAAAGCTAAAGCAGAAAAATGAAGGGGTCAGTGTTAGCATTTCCCAAAGGGGGACATGTGTGGTGTTTCCCTAATGCATTCCCTAAAGATCCACCAATGAATCTTCCTTTAATCTTTTTGCCACCTACTTGGACCAGCGGTAGTACTCGGTTCACACTCCATTTTGTAGCACAAACCAAGACAAACGCGCTCCGCACACTCGCAAGTTCACACTCGCCCCAGCATCTGCGCACGCATTGGCTTCTGCCACGCGACGTCGACTCCCTTTCGCCATTGTCCTTTGCCACTCTCGTCCTCTCTATGTGGCGCACTTCCCTTTCCACTGTTTTGTCCACAGATGGACGCCATCAGGTGGATATTAATGTGAGCACATTAAGATCACCAGAGCACCCTTTTAAGAAGAGCTCTCACCTTCCGTCCTGCAGCTACGCTGCCCGACGCTGCCGGTTCGCAACCGCGGAGAGGGTGGTACCCCAGACTCGCGGCTTCCCTCCCGCGAGTCTGCCAATGAAGGTGAGGCTCGGTGCGAGGGTGGTGCCACCCCGTTGACGTGGGCGGCGCCGCCCGCAGTGGCGTTCCCGGCTCCGCCGCCTCCGGTGTTGTCCCCCCGCCCAGTCTCCGCCTTTGCCGTGGCGCCGGAAGCACTGGGGTTGGAGGCGGCGTGGTGGTGCTTGAGGCCCCGTCTCCTCCTGTGCTGCTGCTGCCGCTGCAGCGGCAGGTCTGCCAGGTTGAGCCGGTACACGTGTTGGGCCAGGATGCGTGTAAGTGTCTCCATCGTTTTCTGCGGGACACCGAACGCGTGGTGGTTACTTGGGACCAGACCAAACCCAACTACGGCCAAAACCAGGCCGGGTGTAAGCATGGCCTGAGTGCGGCCTTGACTCCGGCACAAAACCAGACCGCAGTGTAAGCTCGGCACAGATGCAAACCCAGCTTCGGAATAAACGCGGCACCAAACCGAGGTCCGGCGTAGAGCCACCCTCGATGTGAACTCGACCCCAGCGCGAAGCCAGACCCATCACAAACTTAACCCCACTGTAAACCCGTTCTCACCACAAACACGGCCCCAGTTCATAGTTGGCCCCCCGCAAACCGAGCTTCGGCCAGAACCAGACTTTGGTGCCAGCCCGGCCCAGCACAAACCCAACCCCAGTGGATAACCATCCCCGGCCTAATGTCGATCACTGTATAAAGCCGACTTCGGCACAAACCACTCTAGCAAAAGCCCAGCCCAGCATAACTCGGGCCTGGCGTAACCGGGCCCAGCATAACCCCAACTCTGGCATGAACTTGGCACTGACAAAAACTTGGCTCTGGCGTAAACCCGGCCAAGACTCCTTATTGAACTGAATCCGGAATCATAGCGAATGGGCTGAGCCCCATCCTGGCCCCATCAGGACTGAACCAAACCTGAGACCAACATGGTTCTACATAAAAGGGGATGCTCATTCCATGGCTTGACAAGGAGACAAGTGTGTGGTTGGCGACACGTACAATCACTTGTCTACCAATGCCACAAAAAGACACAAAGCATAAAAAATTAATAGAGAAGGGGAAAAGGCTACTGGAAACTTACCGCCCATTCTCGTATCAGCTCCTCCCACTGTGTTAGCGATGAGAGAACGTTAAGAAACCCGTCCCACAGCTCCAACGAAATGGTGGCGTGTAGGTTGGCCTTGATCCACGTCACTATCAGCGTCTGCAAAGTACGAAAACCGTCACATTTTGAACAGGAGACGATACGAAGCTCTAAATAAGCGCTCAACGTAATGAAAATTGGGGAGAGGCCAGACGAGAAGGTTCAACACAAGCAAAATATAACAAAACTATGCCTCCAATTAAAAAACAAAAAATCCTTAAAATTTTGGCATTGTTTGCTGTGCATTTGGACAATGTGCACCATCACCACAGTTAGTTGTGCCACTTCAAGCAACTGATTTACAAAGTGGCACAAAGTTAGCACAAAAGGAAATCCTATTTCCATTTTCAACAACAGAAAATTTGTGCTAAAACATCACGTGTTCTTGAAGAATGTACCGAACAGCAAACAAATATTGTTTAGTGCGCTGGAATCTGTAGATGCGCAACTCAAACTCAGAGCATAAAGCTCTATGTTCGAAGCTCGTTTGCAGACGCAGGTTACGAGGGCGCCCAAATGCCACAAGCCGGCCGCGTCACAGGCTAATACGAGTCATAGACGCACATCTCGCCGGAACCACAAGTAGTAAGCACTGCATAGAGTAATGGCTCACTTGGAAAAGCGCCGGGGCCAGCCTGCCTCCAAGTACCTCCTCTTTGCGCGAGGGAGGCGTCGTCTTAAGCACGAGCGAAGTGACGCGCAGCAGAACCACGAGCAGCTGTTCCCTGCAATCAATGGCAAGGCCTTTACTGCAACTCACGAGCGGATTAGAGTGGCATTGTGGATGAGCCAAATCGTGTTTACGAGAGAAATGCGTGGCGTGCAAAAGAAGAGGTTTATGGACTCATGTTAGTTACGTCGACGTATGGTTGTTTTCTTTGTCTGCAGTTTTTTAAATACCTGTTATTTGTGAGTCAGCGCCTGTCCTGTCTGCTTCATTTTTTCACTTCACCCAGATCTTCTTTTGTGCATTTCTCCCATAAATAAACACTGGTTTCCAATGCAATGAGAGAAAAGTGATGGGCAAGCTTCCAGTTAGCACGACAGATTTAAACTGATATGACACGATTGTAATCGGTATTAAACCCCCAACGTTGTTTGGGACTGCAGGCTTTAGGCTATTTTTATCGATGCTCGGTACAGTGTTCATCGAACCGTCCAAATTCCACTAATGTATAGATGTCCAGCAGAAGCTTGCAGAAGAAACTTGAAGGAATAACTGCCTGAAAAGGTTCCAATGATAGCTGAAGATGTCGGAGACCAGTCTGACATGCCCCACTAGGTTCTTCTCTCAACAAGGGAATATTTTAAATATATGCCACATAAGAACACGACCCTCGTGAGAATCAGTATGAAACATTGTTTTCTGGTAGTAAACCATGGTAAGAAACATAGTCTGCCGAATTTATGTACAGTAGACTTTCATTAATTCCAAATCCAAGAAGCCATGAATTTTGTTTAATTATCAAAAATTCATATAAACATCATGCAAGGCAAAATTATGAATTGTTATATGGATGGCTACACACACAAAGCAGACATTTGATGGTTTCCTCTATGCAGTCCTACAAATATAAGCAGGCATGCCGCACATGAAGCATTTGGTGAAATGTGTGAGATAAGATTATTCACCCCTCAAACGTGCTGTCTATCATGGACTGTTAAGACAGCACACGGCGCTTTAAAACAAAATTAAGTTTGTGCACACAGCAAAAAAAGGTATTCGCCCTGCTGAGTGCACTTCTTACCGAGCACCGATGCACTACAGAGAAGCAACACTTGCAGAAGCGAGCTCCGTGAGTGTTACTTCTCCGTAGTGCACCGTTGCTCAACAAGAAGCGCGCTCAATGGGGCCGTGAGGACAAAATGTATGAATTACACGAAAATGACGTTCGAATTAGAAGGCTCATAAATATACATTAAAAACACAATGGGCCAATAAAAATTTTGAATTTCTTTGAATTAACCACAATTAATCATATTAGAATGTAATCTATTCATACTGGAATCCAAATTCCAATCCGAGTACCATGAAGCTATAGAATAAAGCGTCTGACAACAGTGTGTGGATCTTACATCGGTACTCATATTGAAATCGACATGAATCCTAGAAATTCGTATGGTTCCATATGGAATCATACTGAAGTCCGTACTTCAGTACGAGCACCGTGAAGCTGTAGCTTTCAACGTGAAACATTCTTCGGCTAGGTGTTTGGCATTCCGTGAAGACCGGATCAAAGCATGGCCGCGAGGCTCGACACTGATTGGTTGAGGGGTGAGAGAGGAGAAGTGAGATGCTTCATGCAGATTGGCTAAAGGGGAGTTCGTCTGACCAGAGGGGTAGGCGAAGAGGAGTGAGGTAGACAAGGAGGAGCTCAACCACCTGTGCGTACTGAGGGAGAGGAGCTTGAGAGTATGGAAGGCTCTGGAAGATTAGCGGTAGTATAGCTTCATTCTAAGAACTTGAGTGTACACATGATTTGCGTTAACTATCTGATGAAGAGCACCGTGAACGTAGGTGTGTGCCGTCCGGCAACTCAGAGTATCGCTAAATGTTTGTTATGCTAGACCATTTCACGTATGCAACACAATTGACTAGCAATTTTTTCTCAACTGCGGTGTTCGTCGTTGGAGTAAAATGTAACACGGCAAAGACCTCCACTTACCATGTTGCCTTATCCATGTGCTGCTTCATGACCATGTAACGGTAGATGTTCATCACACGCTTACACAACTCCACCTTAACACCAGAGAAAAAAAAATCCGTCGTGAAAAATTAATTCCATCAACCAAAGATTACTGCAGTCCAGTAGCAACACAGGACTAGTCGAACAAATATCTTTGTGGTAGAGGTATGGACAGGATAACACTGCGCAGCAGAACACAGTTTTGTGGTACTACAGAAGGTGTAACTAGCAACGTTCCCAAATGTAGCAGCCTGCCAATAACTAAAAGTCGCCAACATTGTTTTCTTTGGGATCTAACATTAACGCAATTAATCCTTAAGGGCATTCTTCGGTGCTCATTCCAAGACTAAAATTAGGTTTCAGATAGCCGTGTGAGATTCAGAAGACATTATAAGTACATTAAGAGCATTTCTAGGAGGAAGGACATGACTGAAAGTTCAGACTGCCAGCTCATTGCACTTTCCACCATTGGTTAATATTTTTTTTTCTTTATGTTCTGTTATGCTCACAACTGAACATGACATGACCCTATGTTTTGGCACAATCATGAGTGAACACATACATTATGTGTTCCTAGTCTCTTATGCATTAACTGAATGCAACATGGTTCTCACGTTTTATCAAGTTTGCAATTAAACATGAACACCACCATGATCACAACGGAACCTACATATCCTTATGCCTTGTCACAATCACAGCTGAATGTAAACATGACATGTCCCTTACGTTTTCTCACAATTGCATCCGAACACGAACGCGATGCGTCCCTCATATTTTTCGTATTCCTAACTAAAGATGACACATTCCCCATTTTTCGTTGTGTTTGCAATCAAACACGAACGTGACCTCCTCGAGGCTGTATCTTCTGAAAAAGCGTCCAAGCTTATTAAGCCGTTGCACCTCAAAAGACGTTGCACCTCAAAGGGCTCTCACCTGCTCGTCGAGGAGCGTCCGTTCTTCGGTCGCCACTTCGAGGAGAAACACGTTGGCAGCGTTGGTGATGAACACTTGGTAGACGTTCTGCACCCCGGCCAAGACGTTTTCTCGCTTCACCGGCGCTGCACCCTTGGGAGGCTGGCAGTTGCTCTGCGGAAGAGGGAAGAGTCGACACGGGCACGGTACTCCCCGACTTCAAATAAAAACGCTGGTCTTGCCGCCTTGGAGCCCAACATGAAGAACCTTCTTCAGTAGGTATGAAAACTTTTTGCCCTCGCTTTCCTTGAGCTCGGAGATAGGCGAGAAGGGTAGTCATCTTTCGTGCAAATTTGAGAGAACACCTTAGGCAGCGTGGAAAGAACAGAAGCCTTTTCAAAACTTTTCCCAATCTTCTCTTTTTTTTGAACGACAATAGTGAAGTACGACGACCGCCGCGCACACGCAATATCTGTTAGAGTAGAGCCCCGTCGGTATGTTTTTCGTGGGAAACCACGGTTAAAAAAAACTTGGGAACTGGGAAGACGTAACAACCGGTAACGCTTTTGGGAGCCTACAGATGAGACGGGGAGCGACTCTCGGAGGCAAAATTGTTTCAAGCAGACATTTTTCGACTGCCAAAGTACCATACAAATTCAAATGCAGGTTAGCTCTATTTATTTTGAACCTCGTTCTTAAGAGTTAGGTTCAAATTGAGATCGTAACCAAGACTCGTTGTGCCATAAGAGTGAGGAAACTTTCTCCGAGCCTGCTGGGCCGATCCCACAGCCCTCCCATGTCGGCCGCTGCTCCTAGCACGCCGGTGTAAAGTGGTGAAGCCCGACGTGTGCACCAGTGCGAAAGGTTGCCTAATTAAAATTTATAAAAATTATTATAAAATCAGCTGTGCTGGTGCTATTCCTTGAAGTCATCTGATAGCCATGTTTATGTACTCTAGCACTACTGTTACTCTTGCACTCAGACGTGTATGGACCATTCTTATGTAAAACAATAGACATTTTGGAAGTCAAATGACACTGGCCCATTTAATTCATTCCACAGACTCCTGTAGTTGCAAGCTTGTGCCCTAATTTTGGCCTAAATGCTATCCAAACTCAAGGCTACTTGAGGCTAATGAAAACAACACTCAAATCACTTCAGAAGCTTCAGGAATTTGCTTGCAACCGTGAATTTAAAATAAATTAACAAGCAAAGGAAAAAAATTACCACCAAAGACATTGCCACCATCTTTGTAGAGCCTCCTTTCATTAAAATAAATTATACAACCTTGATTGTGCCGACAGAAACTGGTAAGCACAGTATGTATGAGAGGCCTTCCAGGGAAGAAAACCGAGGAAGAAACAGCTTCCCCAACTCAAGATTCGCTTTTATCTCTGACACGCACCGCGAGATAGCGCCAAATGACTAGAAAGGCAGCTAAGCATGCGCGCTCTCATTCATGCGCCACGCGAATGGTGTCGCAATTTGCACAATCCAACCAATGAGCCAAGATAGCTCAGTCAGCAAAGCATTTCGCTTGCAATCTCAAGGTGGCCAGTTCAAATCCTGCTGGGGGACGGAAGTCCTTTTATATGGTTTCCTATGGGTGTAACGCCTCTCAGTGTCGTTACCACTGGCTGTTACAGCTAATTGTTACAGAACTCCGTGAAAATTCACTGATAAAACAGATTCCGTGTTAAAAATTAAGCAGTCCTGCGTTAACCCACAGTACTGGCACATCACGGACACATCACGGAGAAGTCGCCGGGCGCCGACGTAGCGTTCATGCTTCGTGGGGTGCACGAACAAAAGCGTTCAGAACAAAGTAGACATCTGACCATTTTGCTCCAAACGTTCATTTCTTTTCGTTCGGAGCATGTAAACGCGCGTCTCCCGGCACAAGCTCCTGGCATTAAGAGTGCTACGACTGCTGTTTTTAACGGTTATTTTTGCGTATTTTTACAGAAAGTGGGTGCAGTGGGCGCCGAATACTACACATTCCGAATGCTTTTGTTTCTTTTTTTGTTCTGCAGCGCATGAAAGTGCATCTCCCGGCATGAGCTCATAACATCGACGGTGCTGCGACAACAATTTGTTACCAGCTATTTTTTTTTTTTTTTTTTTTCCAGAGAGCATGTGCAGTGGGCATCAGGTACTACAAGAACACAAAGCGGGTTGTTAGCAGTGTGACGTAGTTCAAGGGCAAAGTCTCCGCTTCTCAAACGGCGGTATCGGGTTTGATTCCCGTGGGCAGAAGCGGTAGTCAATCCTTTTTAAGGACTTTGCAACGTCGACGACCGACACCCTACCTTGTCAATTACATCAACAACTACTACAGCATCGACGACAGACATGATTTCCAATGGTGAGAAGAGCTTGTAACAACTATCGCTGTAAAAAAGGATACTGACCTCAGTCACGGCATTTCTGGCGTCGTCTTTCGTCTCCCGACCCTCGGTGTCCACGAGAAATGGTGGCATATCCGGAGACTGCATGTCGGGACAAGAAAAAATTTTTCAAAGACGGCAACAAAATTCACATTGCCCAACGAGCAGTCCCACGATTGTAATAGTAAACCCGAAGAATTAGCTTTGGGGCATGACATCAGAATGCAGGCACCATGACTATAAGCGATAGCCTTAGTATTGCAACAGTCACGGAACGTTAACTAGCACCCTCGACTCAATTTTCTGAGCTACGCAGATAACTCTCGTGAAACGCCCAAAGTGCACGCATCTGCTCTCGGCAGCGGCGGATCCCCAGTACCTCAACAAGCTAATTCTAATAGAACTCAAAGACTTTGCTCTAGCCTAAAAAGTGAGTGCAGACGCAGTGAAACGGTGGTGCAGGCTACGTACGACCATCTGTATCCAGTCCCGGTAGGTGTAGATGACGTTCTTGGTCGTGTGGGACTGCGAGAAGGGTGCCAGGAAGGCCTGCCTCAGCACCTCGTGCACCAGGTTCACGTTTTCTCGCTTGGAGTACAGCACGTTCCGCACCACCTGCGTCTGATGACGACAGTGCCTCTGAAACCTCGCGACACTTTAAAACGAACACTCCTGCCAACGTTCAGACTCAAACATTAGCGGGCTCGAACATTGGCAGTAAACACACCAGTCCAAGATGCGTTCCAGGCCACGAGTTCTCTGTTTGTAGTAGCGCGTCTGGTAGCTGCCGGGCGACAAAAAATAAAAATGCCCTTCGAAGTATTTTTTCTCCCCCTTCTTAGAGCACGAGCCTTCGTTCGTAACGAATCGACGTATTCCCCAAAACCGTACAAAAGGCGAGGCAGCCGTCGCTGCGACTAGCAGACGACGGCTCGTTTAAGCGAACCCTACGCCCTCCGATCAAGGCTGGGTGCCGCGACGCCACCGCACCCTCTGCACAAAGAGCAGACGAACCTGCTGGCCATACAAGCTGTATTCTCTGTCGCAATGCACACAAACTTACCGAGAAAAACCTATTTAAAAAAAATTTTAGTTTGTCTAGACCATACCTTATAAACTCGGCGATGTACATTGTGTGTTGCAGATGAGCTGGGCACATGCTGCGGTACGCGACGTCACATGATGCCATCTAGTCACGTGACTCTGACATCGCGTAACACCGTGGTGTCACGTGACGCACGTCACATGGAATCATGACGTCGTCATACGAGCGGCAGAGTCCCTAGGAACCTTAACTGCTCGTATGACCTTGACCCGTATGTCAGTCGAGCATAAAGTCGCAGTCACACTGGGCGCGTTAAGTCCGTGCTCCGGAGCGCGAGAGTTTGGCACTCCTTTCACTAAACGGACAGGAGTTCCACCGGAGACTGACACTGGAGCGCGCTCTTCATGCACCGAAAATTTCTCGGAGCGCGAGTGACTTCTTCGCGCTCCGTAACGTCACGTTAACAAACAAGATGGCTGCGCTGCTGTTGAGACCGTCGAGACGAGAGGCGTAGCCAGACCGCTGCCCCTTTTCAGTTGATTGGTGTTTAATCCAGCAGGTAACAACGATTTGATTTGAAGGCCAAGACAGCAATTAGCGTTCCAAAAAAGGCTTGTTCGTGCATCTCGCCTGAAAAAGAAATTCATCTGTCAAACGGTATCGTGCCGATAGCACAGCGACAGAAAAGTTGTCGAGATGAGGAGACATTCGGACCGCTCTGTCCCTTTCATAAGGCTTAGCCCTGCGAATAAAGATACTTCGATTTGAAAGCCGAAACATCAATGAGCGTTGAGGAAAAGGTTTGCTTGTGCGTCTTGCCTGAAAACGAATTGATCTATCGAACAAGGTGCCGATAGCTCGGCGACAGAACAGTTCTGATGAAAAGACAGTCAGACCGCTGCCCTGCTTAGAATGCTTAGCCCACCACAGCGAATAAAGATACTTAGATTGGAAAGCCGAAACACCAGTTAGCGTTGCGGGAAAGGTTTGTTGACGCATACCGCCTAAACACGAATTGACGTGCTATCGAACGACGGTGTTCCGGTATCGGCGTGGCTTCTTTTCTCGCTGCGAGACGGAACTGACGGAACCAGGGAATCTCTGACAAATTTGGGTGTTTCCTGCGTCGATGAGCGGGTTCAAGAATGCTGCTTTAATTTAAATCTGAGCAGCATGCATGGTCAATAAATAGTTCGGCCAATGTAACATTCCACATATGTGCACGAAATGAGTCTTCAAACCTTTCAGGAATATTAAAACGTTTGCACGAACTTCATAATGTCGCCGCCTCTTTTGCTTTAAACTCTGCCGCTCCACACGGGCCTAATTATTTATCTTCGAAATATTTTCGGCTTCTGCCACCCGTATTCACGGTCGGAAGGAGCTCGTGTGGTTCGTTGATAGTTTCTGGCCGTGTTCGAAAACTTACTCGATCTAACTCTAGGGTAAAGGTGGTTATCAAAAACCTACCCGCATCCAGCGTTTATTTTTTGTTGTAACGTGACATAATCCGCCAGGATAACTCGGATCCAGTCGAGTAGGTTCGGAACGCAGCCTCAGTGCGTTGCGCTCTTGTACGCTATGTGCCGTTTAGTTGCTGCGCTCGGAGTATGAAACTTGGTGCGTCGGAGTAGGAGTAAAGGAGCGCCGACTTAACGCACCCACTGCTAATATGTCCTACCAAAAAGTCTACAAAAAATGTCCAAGGCATGTTCTATACTTGTATGGCGGTCCAGTCACGTTGGTCACACAAAAGCTGTCTGCACACACATTCAAAGCACACATATGTATGTATGTACGAGTGTAAAAGATAACAAAGCCAACATGACCTTGCCGAGTCAGTCTAGCCCTCCTCACTCCCGCACATTCTAGGTTAAATATTCGAGATACCGAGCATAGTAGATAAGAAGCCCAGCGTGACCTTGCCAAATCACTCTTCCGACGACGAGATACACTCTCCCACGAGCTAGCTGTCGCGTCGACGCCGCAGCGTTCGCTTCCGTTTTTCCGACGCTCGTTCTCTCTTTTGCTTCCGGCGCGACTTCGCCGATTAAACCTTCACTTCCGGTTTACGCTTGTCGAGCCTTTTCCTTTCGCGACGGAGTGATGTACTCGTACGAGCGGTGTGAATGCGGCTTAACGTGTTGCTCTCCTCAAGAAACGCAGGCCCTACGACACATTCTGCGGGAAAAGCAACGGTGCAATCTGCCTCTCCAAAAGGCGTCAACCGTAGGGCACCGACCTGGGTGAGGCTGCGGTGTCCTGCAGAGGCGTGCTCCGCCTGCGCCGCCGTCTGCTGCAGCTGTCCGTCAGAGTCCCGCTCCGACAGGCTGCCGATGGAGAGCGAGGGCACCGCAGACGACGAGGACGACGACGAGCCAGACTGGCTTTCGTGGGCGCCACCCCCGGTCGCCACCAGAGCAGAACGCTCGCCGCAGTCTGCCAGCTCTTGCTTCCTGGTGTGGGTTCGATGCCCGGGAACGAGTGGTTCGAAATTGACGAGATTGGGGCAAAGCTTTGTGTACTGTAGGGACAAACTCTACAGCAGAGGTTTCAAAGATGGCAATCGCAGCACGAACAAGCTATTGCTGATTTTCCCCATCTTTTTCTCGCAATCGAAAGGTTGTCATTAAAACTATTAGTGGGGTAAAGATTGCTTATCCCCTTTGCCAACTTACGAAGCACGGATTGATGTTTGCCAATATTGCCCTCGAGTGAAATGCGAAAAGCGCCGATGATGCGTTTGCGTCGTGCCATGCAATGTACACTTGCAATACTGATACAGGCTTTTTGTGAACTGATGTATTGAAGGTACTGATGAAAGTAACTTCATTGTATAAAGGTTCTCCTGTGCAGCATTCTATACAATATTATACAAAGTTCAGTAAACAACACAATAGGGGTCCTCAAACTTCTTTGTTTCAACAAACATCTCATCTCTCCCCCTCCGAAAGAAAGTCGAGCAACTCCAGTCCCTCTAGCATTCTCGTAACCAAAATCTTCACTGGCTTACAAGCTACTAAAAGTTAATTTACGTATTTCAGCCTGTCTGTCGAACCATCTCAGAAAAACGGTCTCTCAGTTGAAAATACAACAAAGCATATTTTAAAGCGAAATATCAAATGTAATGCTTCTGAAAAAGCGTCCTAATGCTCTTTTGTCATTTGGGTCATCATCTTTGTTTCACCAAAAGTGCACCATGGAAGGAGCGCAGCCTGTGAGAGTAATCAATCACCTACAAGTTTACACCTCTCTTGTCAAGAAATGCCAAGTATTTACTTCGCCTCTGAATCTCCCAACACAAAACGACACAAGACACGGCAACGTCTGAAAGCTTTCCTCACCTGGCGGCGGCGGCGGCTTGCACGTCTTCCTTGCGCAGCTTGGCCGGCTGGGTGTAGTTGACGATCCACTGGACCACCACGCTGCGGCACTGAGGGGGCACTGCCGAAGCCTCCGCGGGGGCGGCCATCTTCTTGTCTTGGCGGAGCGATGGCAGCTCTAGAGAGGTCAACACCCAATGGTAACCCTCACTCACTGGCTCGTGGAACGGGCAGACGGAGGAGCAGGCGACGTGCCCACAGATGAGCAGACGATGTGGGGAGGGTGGAGGTGCAGGCAGGCAGACGGACGCGAAGGCGGGTGCGGAGTCGCCGGTAGATGGATGTGAAGACGGGTAGACACGTGAGTGGACGGACACACAGACGGACAGACATATGTGCTGACGGATGTGCAAATGCATGTGCGATCGAGCAGACGGATGCATGATTGCTGGCATGTGTGCAGACAAACATGAAGACAAGATGGCAAGCGAATTGAAAAACGTGCGCAGAGCTAGAGAGAGGCACATTCCGAAGGATGCGCAAGTAGATACGTACAGGCAGAGATTCAAGTGATGTTTGGATGAACATGAAGTGAGGCAGACAAACATGCCAATTAATTAAGACAACACATGCTGAAAGAGATAGAGAGTTTAAGGCTTCAATGGATATGCAAATGGATGTAGGATGCAGAAGGTGAACAAACATAAAAAAGAAGACCATTTGGTAGACGAAGGTGCCAATGAACGCGGCGCTCAAGAGACAGATGAAAAAAATGAGTGGTGGTGCATATGTCAACATATGTGTGGATGAACATAAAACCAGACATTCAGGCTCATAGAATAATGTAAAAAACAGAAGAAAAGGTGCAAAAAAAAAAAAAAAAGCAGAGCACTAAAAAAAAAGTAGGGGAAAGGTTAGCAGCAGCGTAAAAGAGCTAGCAATGCTGAGGAAAGAAGCAAAGAAAGGGGAGAAAGCCCATTCGTAAGATCCAAGGAAAAAGAAAAGCTACTATTAGCAGAACAGTCAAATGGAGTTTTATACTAATGCTTTCACAGAACTGAATCGGCTTTGGAGCAGATGTACCTTCCACTTACCTAGAGTGCCTTGCTCACTCTTAAATTACCCACTAAACAGTTTTGAAACAGGAAATTTACTATGAGTGTCACCCAGTTTACGTGACACTCATTTGGTATTTCAGATTACCTTAGTAGTAGGTCTCGTTTCGATATATGTAGTACGTAATGCTCCGAGAGAGCCCACCTAATATTGAAATAAAATTGGGTGAAAATAAGGAGCGGGTCATTCCATGCCAAAGGAGACGTGGTAATTTTTTTATATCTGGGATACATACAAAAAAATTCATTTGGATAAAGACTCCTCTGAACTCCAAGCAAATTATTTTTTGTAAAATAATTAATTTGATTTTTGCTAATGTCATGCTCTAAATTTTTGGAATTGGCTTAAAACCAACGAATTTAAGAAAAAAATTGTGAAAAAAAAGATGGTTGAGTATTAAACAAATTTAGGTGGGCAACTAAATATGTCCTATCTTACACTATGACACAAACGTGAAAGACGCCATTTTTGGTTCAAATAGGAGCTACAAAAAAAAGGTATTTTATGAGATTTCTTTATTTTGTTTAGTCAACTTGGATTTGGGTGTTAGCTACGTACAATACTTTTTTTATTTGTTCTCATAGAACTGATAATTGAATTGCATGTGTTATATTTTTGAAATCTAGTTTGTTTGCATTTCAATTAAATGACAAAATTTAAACTTTATGCAGAAACGCCCATATTGAGAGCCAGAAAAAGCAATGTAGGCAACAGTGCGCGGAACTTTCAGGAGAGCGTTGAAGACTTTGCAGTGGCGTCCCACACCATTGACGCCTCGCTGGCAAATGCCGGCGTGCGTTGCCTACGAGGCGGGTGCCTGGAGTCATAGTTGGAGAGGCTCACCTTTAAAAATAATTTCTCGGCATTAACAAAAATTACTTTTCTAATTTTTTTATATGTTTATGAGGTGAGGTGGATTAAACTTGTGGCTATTTCAAAAGTTCCGGGCACTGTTGCCCCCATTGCTTTTTCTGGCTTTCAATTTGGCCGTTTCTGCATAAATTTGAGATTTTGTCATTTAATTAAAATGCAACCAAAACAAGACTCAAAATTTAACACATGCAATTCAGTTATCAATTCTACGAGAACAAACAAAAAAGTATTGTAGCTAACACCCAAATTCAAGCTGACTAAAAAAAAGAAAGAAATCTTATGAAGTCTCTTCTTTTTAGAGCTCCTATTTGGACCCAAAATGGCATCTTTCAATGTTAGTATTTTAATGTAAGATAAGTCATATTATTAAATAATTAGGCATCCATCTATATTTGTGTGAAACACAACCGTTTTTTTCACAATGTTTTTCTAAACTGCACGAGTTTTACGCCAATTCCAGAAATTTAAAACCTGATACCAGCAAAAATAAAATTAATTCTTTTTACAAAAGTGTACTTTTCTAGGAGTTCAGAGGCTTCTTTATCCAAATTAATTTTTTAGTACATATCCCAGACATGAAAAAATGGTTGAGTTTCATACGGCATGGAATGACCCCAGTGGGTTAACTTTCGGTGCGCGATAAAACAAAGTTGAAAAACGCTGGCTTTAGATTCAGGGACCAGTGAAACTTGCAATCACAGGGAGGAGCAATGAACCTAATTCAACTGCTGTTTCCAGTCAGCAATGTTCGCTCATCTCCCGCCATGGCTAAGTAACACCATTTCTGCCGACATCACTATTAGCCAAGGCCCTGTAATTACTAGAAGTGGGCTATCTTTAGGTGTTTTTGAAGAAATAGCAAATCATGACAAAAGTATGGGAGGTCTATCTATCCGGGGTGGTGCATCTCTCGAGATTAAACGGTAGTTGCTACTTCTGAAAACAACAGTTTAAACTTTCTTTTACATTCCTAGACAAGTGCTGGAGAGCTGAAGTGAGCCTGCACAGTGCCTAGCACGTAGTATGAATAAATTTCTACTTCTGCAGAAACGACCACAAAAAATCAAATGTTGAGCAACAGCAACAAGCTATTTAGTTGCTCTGCAAGCCAAGTATGTGTGAGCCAAGTGGCATGATAGCAGCTGAAGACTTCTTCCGCCAATGCTTACTCTCGAAGGAGGCACCTACCTAGATTTGGCTTGTATATGCTGTTCGTAAAGCAGAAGTCGGGGAAGATGTGGGGTAGGAAGTGCTTCTTGAAGTTCTCGAAGAGGAACTCGAAACATCGCTGCTGTCGCCACTCTTGGGAGTCCCCCCACTGCACTTTCGTCACCTGCCACAGGCAATCAATCAGTCAGTTAACCAACCAATCAGTTGATATTTAGAGTGTGAGAGCAGCGGGCAGCACTCCCATATAACAAGCTGCAACAGGTGGCCTAATAACGACTCAGTAACATGCATAGTCAAGAAGTTCACAAATGCCCTATGAACATTCTTCTGCCAGTGTGTAGGTTATGCTGTCCACACCAGCACAAAAAGCAATCAGCCAGTGGGCAGGGCCGGCGTTAGGCATGGGCGAGCGGGGCGGGCGCTCCGGGCCCTGCGCTTACGACAGGGCCCCGCAAGTGACAGAGGGGCCCCGCAGTCACTCGCCGGTTGAACTTTTTGTAAAATTTCAACATCGCCACTACAGATAACTTTCACTGCTGAATTTTCCAAAGGAAAAAAAAAATAGTTAGCTGACCGACGGGCGCGGGGCCCTTCGCCAATTTGCGGATTGCTCCACCCGGACAGAAAAATTCCTGTGTTACAAAACTAACCTCTCCTTGTGGAGTTTTCCAAAGGAAAAAATAGCTGGCCGACGGGCGCGGGGCCCTTCGCCAATTTGCAGACTGTTCCACCCGGACAGAAAAATGCCTGTGTTGCCACAATGCCACCCGGACTGTTCCACCCGGACAGAAAAATGCCACAGCTATCCCACCGCTGCCACCATGTCGCGGTTGGGCAGTGAACAGACAAGAGACCAGCCTGTGTGAGTGTCAGAACCCATCTGTCGGGCGAGCCCGCGTTTATTCATCTCTCAAACACGCCCCGTCTCCCGTGCGGTGGCGCCCTCTCTCGGCCGCTCGCCTAACCCTCCGACAGTCTTCGTGCCGAACGCAGCCCCGCCAGCCGCAGAACTCGTCCGGTCCGACAATCGGCGCCGAATCCCTTTCGACGGCTATTCCAGGCGTCTTCGTGCCGAACGCAGCCCCACCAGCCGCAGAACTCGTCCCATGATTCTGCCGCCATATCTTCGTATAGTCTATGTTTTGCAATGTTATTTTCTCGTTTTCCTTGTTGTGACTTTATGGCTGGCGTGCGTCGATAGCACCTTTGTAATTGCTCAGTTCTCTGTTCTGTTCATTTATTGCATATATAAAAAACCAAGCCAATCTGCACATAGCACTACTGAATAAATACACACCAGAGATATCCCGCATGATAATGTGCCCGTTTCATTTTTCTTCATGTTTAGTATAAGCGAAGTTATTTTTAAATTTCAGATTTTGCTTTTTAAACTTTTGTTGACATTTTTTTTTTTACTTTCTTGCCCTAGGCCCCGCGTTATGTAGCGCCGGCTCTGCCAGTGGGTAAGTCAAAGTCAAAGGCAACAAGCCAGAGGCAAAATCAGAAGTGCTTTCAACAATTAACACAACATGAATGTTGGAGATTCTGATTAAATTTAATTCAATAAGACTAAATCCACTATAGTGACATAGAAACTGCTACTTGGTAAGTACATAAAAAAATTAACAACTTCAAAAGTTATAAACTCCATATGCAGTAGTATACACGGTAAAGATTTCTCAACGCTGCAAAGGATATGTGATGCAACATTATGCAGAAACCCAATAATTGTTAATTAGTTTAGCTTAGCCAACTGGGAAGTCACTCGGCAGGTGAAAAACACCAAGATTGTGCCTGTTCTTACTTTCACTATTTTTCAGCTACGTCGAGTTCTTAAGGCCCGTTCACACTCTTGCGACTGCTTGCGACCTCTTAAACCTGGGTTCCTTAAAACTTCTTAAACCAGAGAACACACTGGCGCCATCTATTAGGAGGCAGTGTAAACTCGGCGGTCCGGCATATTTTTTTTTATTTCTCGCGCAATATCCTTTCTTTTTTGGCTCGAAAAACTTTTGTCAATGTTATAAACGAGCCTTTCTATGGGTATTACGCACATTTGACCTCGGAAATCCCGCAAAACCTTCGCTTTTGTGAAATGCAGTTCTAGGGTCACCGCATAGATGGCGCCACAATGTCAGTGTGTTCCCTCATTCTAGAAACATTTAAGAAGTTGTAAGAGATCTCGCCTCTCTCAGTCGTACTCGGTCGCAAGAGTGTGAACAGGCCTTTACTTTCGCTGATTGTTTTGTTTAGACTCGCCCAATACATCCTTACTGTCGACCTCAAATTTCGCACCTGCACCAAAGATCTCTTCTTCAAGATGGCATGAACGTGTCAGCATCTCGATCAGAACGTCAGAGCTCCGTATTATGTCCCTGGCTTTCAAGTGGCTATGAAATAAGCATGTCTTGATCGCATCTGATGAACTTGGAGACACACAGATTGTGTTGCGAATGAGCTCGGCACACGCTGTGTGTGTGTGTGTGCGTGCCTGACATTGTGCGACGTCATGCGACGTCCCTAGGTCACATGACTTTATGAGGTCACACGATGCCGCGAGGACACGTGACCTACGTGTCAGTTAAGCGTGTAGCTTTTCTCATGAAACCTAGCCCCATACAGTCATGTCGCATTAATATGAACACTGTTAATATGGATACCCTGTTATATCGACAAAACTTTCGGGGACTAACCGGGTAGACGCATGTGTTTCTGTCTACTTGTTATGGACGACTCACATTCTGGACAATTTTCGGGAAAAACGGAGGTGTTTTGCCACAAAACATTCTCCCGACTCACCAGTCCTGCCGCGCAAAGGCGATTCCACGAACCAGCGCTGGCCAGTGCCGCGCTGCCGCCCTGACAGGCCCCTTTCTTTGTTTTCGTGCGCTCACCTGTGTGACCATGAACTCCATCAGGCACTCGAGGTAGGTCACGGTGGCGTTCTCCGGCTGAGATTCCCCACTCTGCGGAAGCAGCAGGGGCCCCATGTCTCCCGGCACCACGGGCCCCGAGTCCTGGTCCACCGACGTGTAGAATGTCGAGTCCTGCCAGAGATGACGAGAACGCATTCCCGAGAATGACGGAGGGATGAGCCACGAGCGAAAGGCCGTTTTAGAAGATACGTTGTCCATGGTACTTTTCCAGTGCTATCTACCAAGAAACAGTTGCCTCGGAGCTACGGTATGAACTCGCTATAACGGACCTTGACGGCGACAAACATTTTGGTCTGAGGTAAAGGAAGTGTGCAGAACGCAGATACTCATACTACAGACTTTGACACAGATTATGATTGGAGGCTGTTCTGACCGATAGAACTGACCAAATGGGAATAAATGTTAAAAAAGAACTGGTTCGTTGAAACTTCTGAACCTTGAAAGGTAGTGATCTTTTATTGAGCTGTACCGACGATCGTCATCACTGCATGCTCTAGGTCATATGAGGCTCAAGAGGCAGCGAGGGCGATGACAGAAGCTCACAAAATGGATGCCACCACTACCGAACCAAAGCCACGTAATGTTCGGAATAATGACCGCCGTCAAAGAGTCTGCTATAATGGAATGGTAAACTACTTACAAACTCCCTAACATAGCCCACTATGTCCGAAGGTATGTCGTACCAAAATCTGTAATAAGTGAAGTTGGCCCAATGGCATAGATAAAAAGACCAACCAAACTTCACACAGTGGTATGTTATAATTGAACGTCTGCTGTAACCAAATTTGTTGAAACAAGGCGGTACTTTTTGAGGCGGTGTTTAAATGCTGCAAAGTTGATAGGACTATAGACAGCAATCTATGCAACGTCGCCTAGCGGGGCAAGAGTACACAGCCAGAAAAATTTAAGAGACAATAAGCTTCCAACTTCTGCATTCATTCTGCAGCACCTGCATTGGCTCTTGGTCACCTCTGCTTGTTGCTACGTGTCATAACAAGCTTCACACATGCCGGTGCGGAAGCAATGAAGTGAGACGTCCATTTCCTCCCTTTCTTTCCAGACTCCGACAAACCATGATTTCATTTCAGCAAAATAAATAGTAAATTTATTTTGCTGTACTGTGTACGCCGTGGGTTCATCAAGAAGCGCCTCTCTACCCCAGTCGATAGCTGGGGAATCCCTCCCACTCTTGGCACCTAATGAAAATTAGACCAGCTATAGGCGTTTCCAAGCAACTGCACTTTGAGAGCTAGTGTGGCCACCATGGATGGCAAACGCGTTGCTTGGGTGCCAGTCTGGAAACTATGGGTACGCCTCAGCAATGCTTAAATGCTCGAACATCAGATGATCTACCCGTACCAACAGCAAGATGGCGGCAGCCAGAGGCTGTACTTGCAAACATCTATAGTAACTCGCAGAATAAGAATGGCAGAGAGAAGCTCCAGTTGTCCCGCCTCCAGCGCAAAAAAACGAAGAAACCTGAAGGTCTAACGCGGGAGTCGGCAAAAGTTTGCTCCAGCGGGACAAATCGCCACAAAACGGAGACGGAGCGGGCCGGACGGTAGATTGGGGGGTGGGTGAAAGTACTGTTATATCCCATAAGGGCATGCTCCCCCCAGAGATATCGCCCATCCCGTTTTTCTGACTAAATATCTATAATATAAAAATTCTGAAACATCACCCACCCCCTATTCCCTTCGGACATCACACAATCTGACTGGAATCACGTCAACCGCACAATCTGCGGTACCGGTATGTATGAAAGGAGAGTTTGTAGCAGATTCATGCGTTTTTTCGTATGCGATTTGCACACACAATATTGGTTGCCATGACACGCAGTTGATCTTGCTTGTTTATTGCATCGTGAAAAGCGAGTCTGCAGCGTCTGCGACCTGCGGTATTCGTTCCCGCGCCATGCCATCTTGTAGCAGGTTCTTGCATTTTTTGTCCACGACACAAGCATGCGATATCGGTTCCCGTGACATACGAGTTGTTCCCGCATGTTTATTTCACCGTGAAACGCAAATCTGCTGCGTCTACGATCTACGGTATCAGTTCCCATAAAATGAGAGTTTGCAGCGGGCTTCCGCATGACCTTCACACCGTGTAGATTGAATCTGCTGCGTCCGTAATCCGCAATATCTTTTACCGTGACAAAGGAGTTTGTAGCGAAGTTCCGCACAATCATGGCGCCGTGAAATGCAAACTTGCCACGTCCAAGATCAGTGGTGTCAGTTCCCGTTTCATGTGGCTTGTAGTGGATGGCCCGGTGTTTTATCACTCTTTTTTTATAAAGTTTTGCCATCGCATCCCTAAAGATAGTCCCCCCAAACCTCCTTGTTTTTCACCATCTATCTTTCCATTTTGGGCGGTCGTCCTTAGCAAGATTTTACGGTAGTTAACAAAAATAACAGTTGTGACGCACAGTGAACCGTTACGCCGAGTGCTGCACTATGTATTTGGTGAGTTTCTTGAAGTTCAGGTTCCGACTTTGTGATTCTTGCAGGGCCACACGTACAGTTTTACTTGATTCGAAAGTCTAAAGAACCGGACAAACCAAACCCCTTGGGACTGCCCAATGGCGGCTCGATATCGTGTGGACTACGAGATTTTTCCTAAAATCTGGCCAGTCACTCAGACAGATTCCCCATCCCATAGCATAAGTCTTTGTGTATAGCAAAACCTGTTGAAATTCACAACGGTCCATATTGAGTTTCCAGACGAAATTTATGAAAGATCGACAATCTTTATTATTAATTCCCGGTCTATCACTTTAATGCACACCAATTGATAACGGATAATACAGTGAATGTCCGTAGAAAACTATCCCCGAGGCTTCCCGCTTCAAAGCACTACGTCGATTGCTCAAGGTTCGCAAGTGATCCCATTTCCTGTGCCACTAGTCCTAGAGAGAATGTGTGTGAATATATGCTTGTTTGTGCGAGTGTGTTGGAGGAGGGGCAAGGGGGGGGGGGGGTCTTTTTTGGAAGCCCCTGGGAACCACATAATATTGACTTGCGGGCTGCCCGTTGCCAACCCCTAATTTAATGCAACTTGTGAAAAAAAAATGCCGCTGTGCACATTGATAGTGGCGCAAGAGCAGGATCAAGAGCTAGTCTAAGACCGAGGCAATACGACACACTACAGCCGTTTTTTACACCCCCTTCATGTTTACGAGTGTTCTAAAGAGGAACACACAACTGACGAGAACGAGTCGGAACTTTCTGAAGGAGGAACAAAAAAAAACACTACTAAATTAACAAGATTCTAACCCGGGTATTCAATGCGAGAGCCGCGTGTACCGCCAACTCAGTCACGTACGTGGCAATGTAGAAGAAATGGCAAAGACGAGAGGTTCCAGCCGTTTAACAGATGTCAAACTCCGAGCAGGTGGCACCTGCTCGGAGTTTGACATCTGTTAAACGGCTGGAACCTGAACAGTGCACCCACCTGGAAAGATTCGGGGGTCCGCCCCGAACCCTGGGATGCCGCTGGAGAGCCCTGCAGCAGCCCCGGCACCAGGCTGAGGAACATGGCGTGGACGTCCGAGGGCGCTCCTTCCCCCAGGATCTGGTACCAGAGCAGGAACAGCCGGATCCCTTCCCGACGCAGCTGCGTGGTGACAATGATGACGGTGACAAAGGGCTTACTCGCCCATGACCTTTTATCAGTCGCGCGACAGCGTGAACGTCCTTTCATTAATCTCTGTGCACTCGGTGTGTTTTGGAAGCTATGCTGTTGCTAGCTTTAGACTCTGTTTGCGTGTGCACCTCCCAGCAGACGCTTTGTGGCCACGATGATGATGGCCATAGCAGACAAGCTTTAGCATGCACAAGGACACGGCGGTATGAAGGGATTGGGCGTGTGAAGGGCTCTGTTGCCAAGCTTTTCGATGGGTGGAACGTGAGCAAAAAAAGTAAAAAATAAAGACTTAATGCAGATGGCCGATTTTCTCCAGTGGCTAATATTTGATTGAGCCTTACATGAAAAGCATGTTTTCAACTCAAAATTGAAACAATTTTTTTTAGGGCTACAGGGGTTAAGGTATCGAAGTGCTGCAGATCATTCACATTATTTCCTTGCTCCAGTACAAAATTGGTGCATTGGCCAATGTCATAATGACCGAGGAGCCCACTCTCTAACCTGATACTGTATAGAACCGATTATGCTACAAGGGCCCTGCCTACAGTAAGCTTAATCTCGCACGCTGCTCAACAACAGCATACCTCGGCAAACCTCACTCACGAGGGCCCTCACTCACCCTCATCTTCACAGGTGAGGCGAGGGTAAATGAGTTTCCGAACCAGAAAAATTCATGAGTGTGAGTGTGAGTGAGGGCCGTGAGGGCTGTGAGTGCGTGAAGGCCATGAGGGCGGTGAGTGCGTGAGGGACGTGAGGAGTGTGAGGGACATAAGTGTGTGAGGGGCGTGAGGGCGGTGAGTGGCGTGAGGGCCATGAGTGTGTGAGGGGTATGGGGGCCGAGAGGGCGGTGAGTGCGTGAGGGGTGTGACGGCCATGAGCGCGTGAGGGGCATGAGGGCGGTGGATGTGTGAGTGGCATGAGTGCGTGAGGAGTGTGAGGGCAGTGAGTATGTGAGGGGTGTGAGGGCCATGAGTGCATGAGGCCCCCTTCAGATGGAGCAACTTCCTCAGCAATTTTGGTGTTGCTGGTGGGTTGTTCCCTAGCTTTCCCTAGATCAACACGAATTGCTGAGATCGGGTCCGACTCAAAACAAGCGAGCAACTCTGAGCAATTCGAAGACGTTTGAAGCGGCTGCATCCAATCAGGGACGCAATATTTTCACGTGATACCTCATGCCGGTGATGATGAGAACAAGACTTGGTTCTGGTTTGAAATTGATCGTTTTTGAAAATCAACTGTTTCAGAAAGATGTATTAGTATTCTCAACGAGATTTAAATGCATAAAAACACGTTTATGGCGCGTAATTGTGTGTCTAAATAGTCCAACAAAAATAATATTTCATGATGATGATGGCAACTTGCAGCAATTGGTTGCTGCATGTAAACGCGGGCAGCCCGTGTTGCTGGTGTTGCGACGTCAAGTTTCTGGGCAAAATTGCCCTATCTGAAGCGGGCCCGAGTGGCTTGAGAGCCATGAGTGCGTGAGGGGCGTGAGGGGTATGAGTGCGTGAGGGCCGCGAGTGTGAGAGGGGCGTGAGGGCCATAAGTGCGTGAGGGCTATGAGTGCGTGAGGGTGGTAAGGGACGTGAGGGCCATGAGTGAGTGAGAGGCGTGAGGGCGGTGAGTGGCATGAGGGCCATGAGTGCGTGAGGGGTATGAGTGCATAAGAGCCGTGAGGGCTATGAGTGCGTGGGGGCAGTGAGTGCGTGAGGGGCGTGAGGGCCGTGAGGTTCAGTGAGGGTGAGTGAAGGGCTGAAGGTGAGTGTAATTGTAAAGATGAGGGTGAGTGAGGGCAACCTACAATGCTGACCTCTGCACAATGGTAGAAGTTATTGGGACTAAAATTATAATTAGTTTAATTTCAGCAATAAAGCAGTCTCCTCCACATGACTTGAGTTACTAACATAAAATTTCTCTCAGACATTTATGTGAGCTGCATCCTTATCAGCCAACCTAAACTGCTTTTTGGGATTACAGAGTCACAGTACACAGTTAAATCTTTCTCTGCTCATCTTTCGAGCTTTGCCTGCATAAGCTAGTGGCTTCCATATGTGATTTGTAGCTTTATTATTAAGGCCCGTTCACACTCTTGCAACCGAGTGCGACCGAGAGAGACCAAACCGGTTTTTAAGCCTCTTGCGATCTCTTAGGACCAGCTCCGCTCAGTGCATCCGGTCCCAAGAAGTCTTTCTCGGTCGTACTCGGCTGCAAGAGTGTGAACGCGCCTTTACATGTGCCTCATTAATGAATCTGGACTAGTTCAGTGCTAAGGAACCAGAAATAGACTACTTCCATAAAGCCCTGCATGCAACACGGCGCGCGTTGCACTCTGGGAACTAGTTGGCCAGGGAGGAGGGTGGCATGGTTTCGGTTTCGATCGACACGTCGACAAGAGATCGTTTTCTGGTCCCGAGAGCGTCATTTGAGGTCTCTAAACTAACCTAAATTGCCAGACCTCGAAGCTTTAGTACAAGCCTGAGACGTATAGCTCGTCTTAACATATGCTTGTTGTATTCTTGTACGTGAGCCTTCCTGTTAGCGTTTCAATCGAGGTATGTGGGCGAGCCAGTGCTGGGAATCTCGACGCTGCGAAGCTCGGGGATCTTGCTTGTGTACGAATCAACAAGCTGTAGCAACCAATTAGTACGCATACATCGAGCTCGCGCCTTTACATTAGTGTTGTTGATCAGGAAGTTTGTTTGTTTTGTGCGTCCATAGACGAAATATTACCTTTTGCAATTACTGTTTTTCTTAATATGCCTGAGTATGCGAGGTAAACCTCGGAGGCGCCATTGAAAAGCTCTTCTTATCTCTTATCTGTACTGACCCGCAGCACTGCACGAAGTGAACTCCCCACCCGCTTGCTTTCCACTAATATTCAACATCGCGTATGCGCACAGAGTTCCTGCAATCATATAGGCACGTTCGCACATACAGACCGTTTTAAGAAAGCAAAAGTCGAGCACTTGTGTGAAGAATGTCGCACCGTTCGCCGGAAGTGCGCCGGACGGGCATGAACCCCTATGCGCACCGCATAGGGGTTCACGCCCGTCCGGCGCACGGTGCGACATTCTTCACACAAGTGCTCGAACGAATTCAAAGCGCATTTGACGGTTGCTAATGGCCATAATATTTGTTATGTGTTTGTTTTCTTCCTGCCTGAGTATGCCGAGATAATTTCAGACACACCGTTCAGGCACAGATCTTGGGCGTCAGTAAAAGCTCGTGCAAAAAGGCTTAGCGACGAGTAGGGGACGCTTTTAGGGCCTCCGTCGTAGCTAGCCGATCTCAGCGTTTGCGAAAAGTTAATCCTCTATCAGCATAAAATTCGAGTGGGAGATATATGATGACAGGAGGAAGACATCATAGTAACTTTAGTGCAGTAGTGAGGTCGAATTTATTGCATTTCCCTAAAAGTTCATGCGTAAACGCTGGGCTTAACTTTGATACCCTGTGAGGATGCGGCTTGCTTTTCGCCCAATGAAGTAACAAGAAGCGGACGTTTGGCAAACGAAATACGTGTAAGGCTCCATATGAACAAATTTCAGTTCTAGTTCACTGGTACGAGACGGGATTATTGAAATTGAGCTCAAACATGCACTCGAGGGGTGAGGTGACTAAGCCACGACTTACTACGTTCGCATACGCACGCACAATATCCGGTGTTTCGGGAACCAAGGAAAGTGCCCCGGTCTTCGTTTCGTATCGCTCGAGAGTAAGTGTATTGTACGTTCGTGAAAAGTCAGATAACCGAAAACGCAAGCAGCGCGTTCGGTCGCGGCGTGATAGCATGAGATGAAGCTGCTCAGTCGAAACCGAAACTGAGTGGCCAACTAGTTCCCAGAGTGCATTGCGTGGTATTTCGCCGCGATGGGGCGCGTCGGTTTTGGAAGTAGTCCATTGGTAATATGTTGTTTGCATCCTGTAGCAATTTTTTGTACGAAAAACTTATTGACAAGAAAAGTAACAAAACAAGAAGGTTGATGCAACAGAGTTTAGTGCTTCCCACCTTGGCAGAATTTGCGGGATGGAGGAACTTGCAGAGGATGATGCGAACGCTGTGCCACTGCCATCGCCGAGCCAGCAGCTCTGGCAGCAGCACAAGAATCCGCTGCGGAAGAGCGGGGAAAAAAAATAATGAGCACGATTACGGAATTCGCTTCGAGACGACGACAAGATGCCACGACCACTCACCTCGAAAATGTACTTGACATTATCTAGCTCTTCTTTCTGAGCCTTGTGCACTGAGGGAAGGAAAAAATGACAAATGAAAAGGCAGAAAGAACAGATGTTCGGGAGTAAGGTCTATAGGCAGAGATTTGCCTTTGACAAATAGTGGAAAAATAAGGACCATTTTGCATACTTTTTTTTTCTCGCCGCATAAATTTTATGGTTCTAGGAAACAAATTCTCAGGAAAGCGAGCGCAGTAAGTTTATAAGGAACAGCTTCGTAAGTGCATAAAAACAAAGGACCTGTTACAGTTCATTCAGTCTAAAATAAATAGCAGAATTTTCCTACGGAAATATCAGTTCTTTTTAGGAAAGTTTTTCACTGTACTATGTCAAATTTTAACACTGTTTCGCTATTTCAGTAGAGGATGCCTGTCAATAAAAAAAAGTTCCCATAATACCTGGTTTTAACAAACAGCTGCAAAAAGTCTTGCCAATCACTCAAGAGCTTAAATATGACAAACAAAATGGCCCCAAACCCAAGCTAAACCAAACTTTACAATAGACTCGTTCGATTTACTTGCATCTCTTGCACCGGTGCAGAAAAGTGTATGGCAGTGTCCCTCCAGTGTGTGTATTGCGATACGACCGGAAGTGCACTGCCCTACACTTTTCTGCACTGGTGCAGGAAGGGCAGGTAAATCAAATGAGCCTAATGCTCAAGTTAAAGCTACCAAGGAGAACACAAAGCAATTCAGCATGAAGGCTGCAGTTTTTCTATGCTAGTCATGCCTAAACATGGCTTCCGCACATAAAGTTACTGTGCTCTCCTCCCACAGTGTCTAGAGGAACAAAACAAATACCTACCCCTCTGCTTGAGGGATCCCTCCACGCAGGTGAAGACGTCATGGAATGCACAATAAATATGGCTATAGTTGAGCTCGAAGAAAAGCTTGGCTTCTGCTGTGTCCACATTGTCTGAAAAGCGAGTCGAGACAAGAGAAGTCACTAAAAAATAGCCTAGTAACTTGAGACCGAGTTGCAAAGATTTTTTTTTATCTTGTTGGCTTCTTCTGCGTGTTTTGAAAACATTGGGGCATGCACAAATGCCTCGTGAAAGACCCCTTCTATACACCAACTCATGTTTACAAACAAACCGGAGCGCCCCTAGCGGACGCCACCGGCGCCGCGCATGCGCGGTGGATGGTGGGCAAGAAGTCCGCCGTCGCCCATAAACAAACCATTGAATTGCGTTGTTGTCGGCGTCGGTGGGAGTCCCCGTGCTCTTTTTCGCGTTGGAATTGTTGATGCTACGTCCTCCTAACAATGTCTGACTACTTGAGCGGCTTCAGCAAAACTAACGAGGCAAAACTTTGCGTGAATGATGTGACGTGCGCCGATTCATTTCACGTGGACGCCGCAGAATGGGCGCTAAAGCCTGACTCCCACGATGAGATTCTGCTCGCTGTTCTCAGACGCGACGTTGCTCGGACTGCAAAAGCGTGGACCGTAGCTGAGATGGTGGACGACGATACTGAAAACCGCAAGTAGAATCGGGCATTACAAGTCGGTGATGGCCACTGGTAACAATAATGATAAACATCTTCTTGTATCTGTTTACACTTAGCCTACTTACCCCAACCATCCTTCAAAAGTGTTTTGAGGCCTGCACTTAGTTCTTATCGCAATTACCGGGTCAACATTTTGGTTTCCGGGCCGTTGTCGTTTGAACGAGCTGACGACAAAAAGCAGCCAAGTTTGAAAGAGCAGACGACAGTTCGAACGCATGCGTAATGGGGTACGGGCAAGAAGCACCGCCGTCCCGCGTCAACAAACCACTCGAATGTCACGTTGTCGGCGTCTGTGTGAGTCTGCCTACTCTTTTTCGCGTTGGAATTGTCGATTCTACGTCCTCATCGCAATGTCTTACCACTTTAATCGCTTAAGCGAAATTATCAAGGCTCGTTACGCCGCTAAACTTTCCCTAAATAATTTGACGTGCGGCGATTCATTCGCATGAACGCCGCAGAATGGACGCCAAAACCATGATGAGATTCTTCCAACTATTTTCGGTAGCGACGTCGCTCATGTTGCAAAAGTGTAGAAGGTAGCGGCGATGATCGACGTCGATACTAAAAATCGGAAGCGGGAACAGACCAAGCGTAACAGGTCGGTGATGACCACCGGTACCAATGATCAACAGCTTGTATCTACTTTTACACCGAGCCTACTTAAGTCTTTTGAGGTCTGCAATTACTTCTTATTGCATTCACCAGGTCCAAGTTTGGTCTACGGGCCGCTTTTGTTTGAACGAGCAGACGACAAAAAGCAGACGTTTGAAAGAGCAGACGAAAGTTCGAACGATCAGGCGGCCGTGTGAATTTGAAGACGCACTGAACCCGTGGGTGGTTCGGACAACTTGGCGGTTTTCTCTCGTTTATGTTGGAACAAAGCAAATACATCTGGCGACCACAAAGTGTTGCCCGCGCACGCAATCGTAGCTCGACAGCGTCTGGTTTGCTTTTTTCGCGGCTACTATCCACGTTCTCGGACGAACGGAGGGGGCAAAAACACGTGAAAACTGATCCTCAAACCTTTCCAGACTCTCTTGGTACAACCCCCGTCGCACCATTTTGACGAGAAAGCAGGTTTTTTGTCTCGTTTCTTCCAAGGGAACACAGGAATGCATGTCTGGCACGGCGACTTCTGCCCACCGCCACAGACCGGAAGTGCGTCCGGCGCGCCACCACCGCGGCGTGACGTAGGAGAGTTGAGTTGGTGTATACCACACCAATACAATTTTGTGTCGGCAATGCTGCAGTATTAGTACATCTTTCTTTCGGCACAATTTTATTATTGATTTGCCCTTTCTTTGGTGTACCAACACTGTAAACTCACAAAACAATTAAGATGAAAACAATTATTTTTGCCTCCACCCTCCCCAGATCCAATTACCTTATTTTCTGCTGTATAAGTCCCATTTTCTTGTTTTCAAAATTTATGTCGATGCATTTTATACAATTGCACCGACTTGCGTGCATTTTTTCCCCCTATAGGTTTGAACCTTAACTGTAGAAATTTTCCGCTGCGGTTATATTTCTCATTTGATTCAATGACGAGAATATTAAAATTTGCTCTCGCTTGTGTGTTTGGTGTTTGCAGAATACAGACAAGCGAGAGCAAATTTTAATTGTCTGTATACTGCAACCACAATACACACATGCAGGCTTTTCAATGCTGTCTCACCGACCGTACAAAATATATGGGTGCAACTTATAGACCGAAAAATAGGGTAATGCAAACATGCAGCGAAGAGATGCAAACATGTACCTGGGGAAGCAATCTATAACCAGCTATTCAGATTGCCTCATGGTCTTACATAACCGAACAAACCCTATGCTATCTATAAGTCTGTATATTGTCATCCATCTGTGTTCATTTGCTCCCCACAGCACAACCGAACAAAGATATCCATTATCAAGCTAGCAGCAAGACTTTGTTTGGCTTAGCAACATTGTTTACTCAGTAAATAAAGTGATAAAAGTAGTACATGTGGAAGAAGTGTCCATGAAGCTCTCTATGGTGCGACGTAGAGCCACTAAATGAGCTACGCCTGGAGTGTCGGCACTCCGCTCCTCGATCTGCTAGTGGGTGCCGCCATCTTGGTGCTTAGTGCAGAGCAGACGCAACTGTCGATTGTCAAAATTTTAAAAATGTGACTTTCTCGGCTTTAGGTGTGGTGTTAGGAAGCTCAGGTGATGTCATTTTGCTTTGTTGCGAACTGTTTTTACATGTCTGGAGGATGGAAAAGCATTTCCTGCTATTTCATATAAAGCTTCAGATAACTGGCAACCATGATTTTAAGCACCAAGATGACTGGAGTGTTGTAACTCGAAAGCGTAGCATATTTAGCAGCTCTAGTGCTACGTATTTCAGGCAAAGAATACACGAATTGTTCACGCCATCAATAGTGAGAAGTCACTTCCAAACGACTTTTCGTATATGGTAGGCGTGTGAGGAATCGCGCATAGTTTATTAAAGACCGCTTTTTCTGCAGTGACATTTATTTTCAAGATATACCGACATAAACCGAGCATTGCAATTCGATTATGCTGGTATGTTTTGAAGATGTACAGTGCGCTGCAATATGAAAGACCCACTGGGAGAAAGACCCACTGGGAGCGCGTGGCCTACGCAGTGGCTGGCGGGAGTGCTGCGAGTGCTCCGGGCAATTCCATTCTGCTTCAAGGGGAGGACACTCCTTTGGGCGCAGCTAAGGCGCAACGCGCTTATCAGTTTGTACTGAGCCCCTAGTGAGCGTCCTCCCCTCGAAGCAGAATTGAATTGCCCGGACCGCTCGCAGCGCCCCCGCCAGCCACCGTGTCGGCCATGCGCTCCCAGTGGGCCTTTCATATTGCAGTGCACTGTGCCTGCATCAACAAGGTTATAATGCAAGTGACCATGTCAATAATCAGGTCAAAAGGAGCAATGGTACGTCATATTTTATGAAATGCTTTCAGCAGAACTTGTAGTCAAGAGACAGTTTTAAGAGTAAAGCATTTAACAGTAAAATATTATATTTAACATTAAAGCATTTTACAGTAAATATTTCAGAACATTAGGGATTGTCGCTAAATAAACAGTTAATGTGTGAAACTAGTTGTTTACTTCAGTTCCTGTACGCAGTTGCAAAAGTTGACACCGTGACTGCATGATCTAGTGATGTCACACTAATGAATTGCTTGTGCAAGGTTAGAAGTGTCATTGGAAAAAAACCCTATGAACAAACGAGTATGTTGGATCACAGGAAAGGCAAGGCGTCCATTACAGCATTAATGCACAGTTGCTCTGCATGGCATTACATAATATCGACCGGGAACGGTAAATAGATTGCTCCATTACGCAAATCAGCCACGGGCACAATGTACCATACCCCGATGCCCCAGCATGCTATCAAAACAGCTGGGTTAAGGTAATGTCTATGTAAAGGGACTTCGAACAACTGATCGCCTGACTAGCATAAACTCGTTTTATCTATATGTTTTGCACGTAGGTAGAGCTCGAAGTTACGACGTGTCCTGCTATCACTGAAAGAAGAAAAAAAAAATCTGCAAGAAAACCTGTATTGAATTTAGAACCTCACACCTTGCCCAAGCGCCTTCAAGGTCTGACTAGAACGTCGTGTTGACCGAAGTCTTATATTTCAGACAGGAATTTCCGAGCAAGCCTTTTATTTTCTTTCTTTCTTTGCTTTACCTTTTTCTTTTTTACTTTTGTCGACACGCATTTAACGTCCTGGAAACCGATTTTCTACGGCGCACGGAGCAGGCAAATTGCGAGTTCACGACCGTGAATTATAAGCAGACAAACTATACATGCAAAAGTTGTGGACGAAAAACAACAACAAAAAAATAAAACACGACAAATCACGACCGTGGACTCTTGAAAAAAGAAATATAGAAACACAAACTCCCAACCAGAAATTTTCGGCGAATGAGTAAAGATAAAAAAACGTCCCGATTCACGCAAAAACTGGCCGATGGTCAGCATCGTCCTCAGACCGAAATCAACACATCGGCTGCCTCCCTGCAACACGACAACTCGAGTGAAACCAAACGAAGATACCGCTCACGATCGGCAATTCTAAATTTTCGACTTCGTGGTCCGCACGCAGTCAGACGCGAAAAGAGTATGTGTGCGCGTGTTAAAGAACTTGGGGACTTGGGTCGGAATCCGCCCACTACGCGAAAACGATAACAAGAAAAAAAGGCGGTCGCGACATCGAAGCTCCCCATAAAACGCGGCATCGTCCAGCTGCCGAAATGTGGCAATCTTAACTCGGGAATTCTGTCGTGACATACTGAAAAATTAAGGTCACACCACCCTGCGATCGCTTGACAGCAGTAGGCCTAAGCAACACCGCAGTTCACGCGGACAACTCGGTTCCCAAGCGTGTTTTTTTTTTTTTTTTTTTTTTTTTTTTTTTCTAAAGCAAACGCGGCCGTGATCGTAATCCAAAGTGTGTGCATAAGATCCGTTATGATAGCGTGACAAGGGCTTATGTAAAGACGGATTAAATTATGGGTTAAAGCAAAAAGTGAGGGGCCGACATACCCAGATAGACACGGAGATGTTTCAAGCGGCTCACGGAGTCCCTCTTGCCTTCGAGCACTTTTTGGGCCGACTTTTTCACGTCGACGTGTTGTTTCTGCCTAAACATCGTTCACCGCGCGCACGGTCGCACCACACACACCACTCGACGATGGGGCAAACAGTCACGCATTCTCGTCCAAACATGCGAACCACGGAAGGGAGCCAGCATGAAATAGCTTCTGGTGCGGATCCCTTCGCGAGCAAAAGCGCAGCAACCCACAAGCGCAGCTGCACAGCACAGCACAGCCCTGGCACAACCCACAGCCAGTCGGCTAGTCTTTAAAACTGGGCGATGCGTGGCGAACCGCCGGAAGTTCAGGTTCGCCGAGTTTCGACCTTGGCACGGTTCGGGAAAAGCGTTGTAATGCGCAAGAGTACTTGTCTACAGCGTTTTACCAAATAAAGAAATTTGTAGAAAAAAAAGCTGGCTATGTCGGTTTCAGTTTGGAAAAGTTCTGAATCGATCGAACCTTGAAAACAATAACGAAACTGGATTCGAAAAGTGTCGTTCCTCTGCTCGTTGCACAACGAACGCAACGAACCCGACCCCACGTGACTCTACTTCCTTTATGCACGAGATATGCCAAGGTCTTTCCGACGCTTCCGGCAATCTGGCAGTCCCTGTACTTCTGTCTAGTTTGGAGTGTACGTTGCGCCATCTCGTATGCGTGTAAAAACTTTTTTTTTTTTAAGAGTACGCATAGTTGATTATGTAATACATTTTGAAGTTAGCATACTCTGAAGAGACTACAAACTTCGCATGCCTCCTACCTACGCTCAAAGCAAGCGAAGGTCCTGAATAGATTAGTAATCCCACAACCCTAAAATGCATATTAATTTATAATCACGTATGACTCGCTTAACTCGGGTAGTGATCGAACCAGAATAATTGAATTACAGTAATTTAATTAGATTTCTTTAAATATCTATTTGGAATGTATTTTTCTTCTGACAAATTGTTGTTGTAATTTTATTAGTTCAATGGGAACCCTTCATGACCTTTGCTTATTTAAGTTGTGGGTCGCTCTGTAGCCTCTGTAGCAAGGCATTGGAGAGTGTCAGCAACCGAACGCAGCTGTTTTGGTGTGACGTTCCGCCGCACGATAGGAGGGGGTAATCCTCATCGTCGATGCAAGAAATGTACAACCGCGTTTCAGTGCGAAAGTATATGTTATCACATTACTAAAGTCGGGTAACTCTAAAAAAAATTAAAAAAAAAACACGTAATTTCAAGGTTTGCATTACTTTGTAAAGGTAATGCATAATGGTAATGCATTTCGTTTGCAAGTGAAAAATTTGAATTGCAATAAATTGAATTCTGTGTGCAGCAATTTTATTTGTTGTTGATATGCTAACCGAGTACATGTAGGTGTAATTAAATTACTTTTTCGTGACAACTTACCTCAGTATAGTTTCCGGTAGAAAAAAAAAAATAAATTGATTAGGACCCCTTCGTTCTTTCTTTTCTCTTTTCTTCTATTCGATCACTTTTTGTTTCTCGCGGCTTGATTGACAAGAAAGTTTGCGGTGCCGAACGGACCGTAAAAATCATATTCATCAACTCATTAACAAAGAAAAACAGATATTTTTCAAAGAACTGTACGATAAGGGCGAATTAAGCATAAATCATCTCGAATTAAAAAAACAAATACATGATTTTTTTTTTTTAATACATTGAGTTTTATGAAGCCAGAAACCGAAAATGGGTGAAAATGGGCCCCATTTTCTTGCTGACATTTTCAGAAAATCGTTTATAACTTTTGAATAAAATATCGGTTCGTGTTGAAACTTTGGCATCTGGTTCGAACCTAGCGCTACCTTTGAACGGAAAATGAAAGTTCGGCAATAAATATAATTTATTTTTGCGGTAAAAAAAAAAATAAAAAAAATACACTTTTTACTTTTATTTTGCATTAAGATGGGTTAACATTTGAAATTTTAGCGTGCCCATTGGCCCAGTATACCGTAACGTAGTACAAAAAAAACAACAAAAAAAAACGCCAGCTTTCTATTCCAAGTTAAAAAAATTTTAGGAGTTTATTTTTTGCGTTATAAACTTTCTTTTAAGAAGTGAAGCTCACGAGAGAAGGCAAGAAAAAAAAGGAGAAAATTGAGCGGAAAGAGACAGATGGGAGAAGATGAGGGCAGGATCCATAGATGGCCTCAAGTAGAACCACAAGCCACGTAAACACGCGATGGACAGGAATCGGGAGTTCTTGAGAAAAGGAGAACCGTGTTCTCCGGCCCAGGTAAATAAACTAAGCGGCACAGGAAGTTCAGACTCCGTAAGATTGTGACGCTAGCGGTTGGAATATAACACGATTGAGAACATGACGTTATCTGTATTAAAAGATACATGAGGAAGAAGAACAAAATTTTTCTACGAGCCGATGTCCACCTAAGCCTAATATCTTCAGAACAAGAACTGACATCATGGAAGCTTGTGGGATTTATATCAGTGAAAAACACATATCAGCAAGAAAGAGGATGTTGTTTTCTTTTTTGCAGACAAGTTTTTTTTCGCTGAAATAGATGCTAGAGGGGCCCACAACGTCATTTCTTTTGTTTCGATGATATTAGGCTCAGGTGGACGTCAGCTCATGGGGATCGAAATTTCGTTTTTCTCAATTATGTTTTGATCCAGGTAACGTCATGTTCTCAAACTTTCGCGTTCTATATCACAACCGCTAGCGTCCCATTCTCGCCTACACCTACACCAGTTATTTACCTACACCAGTTATTTTGCATTTCCGTTTTTTAATGTTAAAGCATGACACTGTCCCATGGAGCGAGCTGACGTCATCAGTTTGAAGCACGAAAACGGCACCTAGTTTCCGCGATCGCTTTCGGTTCCATTGGCTGGCGCGCGTCGACGGGGCTCCCAACGGCGCGCTGATGACATGGCGCTGCGTGTCCATCAGCGCGCCGTTAACACGGAGCGTCCAAGGTCACCAGGGGAGAACGCGCGCTGACCGGTGACGAAAAGTACTAGGCAGACGACAAAGGGAGCGGACGAGCGGCTTGCATGCTTTCGCATTCACAACTCATAAGAACTGCTTATGTGTACCTCAAGCTTTTTTTGTTCAAAAATGCTCTCGATCTCACCGCATTTTAAGAATAAAAGCTGACCCAGCTGTATGTGACCGCGTCAATTAAGCGGTTAAAGTATTCGCAAATAAGAACATTGTAGCGACCACTAGTTTTGGTTTGAGGTCGGTACTCTTGCTACAACATAGATGGCGACAGCATCAGTTTGCACTCGGCAAGTTCGTTTGGGTCCGGTTCTCCGTGCGGCGCTCCGTGGGTACAATACATCTTGGGAAAGAACTCGCGCGGTGCCAGTGCGTGTGAAACGAACCTGATATATCCTCGCAATCAGCTGGTACCTTAAATTGACTAAGCTCTACGACACTAGAGCGACTCTTTAGTGTTCGCTCGATGAGTCTCATTTCAGAACCATCGCTCTTGCAGACGGTGTCCGTGCGGTGCAGCAAGATGGCGGCGCCCACGAACCGCCGGAAGCTAAGCAAATGTCACGTGACACCAACGAACGAATGGCCGTCGAGGCGGCGTCGAACAATCAGAGGGAAATGTGTCAATACTCTGAGCGCCACTTTCTAGTGACTCCAGGGATAGCTTGGAGATGAAATCGATATTCTTTAGGGGGGCTTTCCGAGGGAAGACGGACTTGGTTCCAGGGGACGAATTGGTCTCCCGTTAACGAGGATGGCCGTTCACCGTGAAGGACTGCGTCATGCTCTCCGCTTCCGTCGAGTTTGGACCCTTTCAACGGCATAGCGTCGTTTAAAGGTGTGTGTTTCAACGGTTTTCGTGCGATTTTCTTTCGATCGGGTCAACAGCGATGTTCCAAAGACTACTGTTAATTCGACAAGAAGCGAATCTACGACTTCCTCGGTTTCATGTTGCAAAAACGTAAAAAACACTCAACCGTGTTTCTATTTCTTTTCGTTATTTTTAATTTATTTTGGGACAGGTACAAGTTAAGAGTTTTAAAATATAGACGTTAATGTTAAATGAACATTTAAAAAAGTAACTATAAGAAGCAGTGCATTCGTGATTTGTTTCCCATGTCTGGTGAAAGACAGCTTTCTGCAGTGTTAGTGTTCTCGCCCAAATTTAGATTTTATAGACTGTTATTATTATTATTATTATTATTATTATTATTATTATTATTATTATTATTATTAAACGTGTCTTTATAAAAAAAAATGTTTCTGTAATCGTGTAATTTCAGAGAGAATAGCGAACACGTTTGTAGCCACGCATGGAGTTTTTGTTTGAGCTTGCAAGCTGGCTTCACCGCAATATAACTCTTCTTGCGGGGAAAACCATTGTTCAGGAACGGTTGACAGGAAAACGTAATCGTTAATTGTTAATTTTTCTAATTGGTTAACGGAAGGTTAATTAATTAGGAATTAATACTTGACATGCTATGTTTATTTTAGACAACTCGATGAACAAAGCAATTCAGAAAAACCGGTGATGCGAAGCCTGCCGATCATTTTCATCAACGATATTGGGAAACGAGAATGACTGTAATAATTACGATAATGCCTGTACAGAGCTGAATACGTTTCTTACAAAATAAATATCAATTTACGACCTGAACGTTCCAGCTGCTGTTAATCGGTCAACCCAAAAATACCCGAGCGCTGTGTTAGTTTTATGAAGAAAAAAAAAATTACCCGGAATAGCGGAATTTTTTAGGACAAAAAGTACAAGCGACAGTGACGAGTCTTGTGTATGTTTTATGTAGTCTTACCAACCACTTAAATAGCAAAGCCTGTGCATCAGACTTTTTTTTACGTCATTTGCCTTGTTGTGTGTGGAGAAAATGTGTCGCGAAACCAAATCGTTAAGATGTACTTTCACGGCACAGTTGTTAACGTCTCTGCTTGCTCACATGTTCCGGAGATCAACGGCATGCAGACGCTGCTCGGAGGCTTCCTGGTTCTGGTCGTCTTCACGGGTGCCTCTGACGCGGACTTGATCTGTGAGTCGGCACTTTCAGTCAACCGATCATTAGAGGAACGAATTGCTATTCCAAATATACTCTGCCGGAAAGTTTCAGATTCGCAGACTTTCTGCACACGCACGAGATTCTGGTTGGTTGTTAGTAAAGTAAAAACTAAACCTTCGCTTTTTTTTTTATTAACTGATATATAAAACGCAATTCACTGTATGAAGTCAGTCTTGCCAGAAATCTTGCTGATAATTAAACAAACAAAAACAGTGCAAGTTTCGGTTGTGTTATTGTGTCGTTCGTAACTAAAACATTTTATCAAACAAGAATTCTTACACCCGATACATTTTTTGTTCTAATTGGATTGGTGTCTAGAAGTAGAACTTTGCGGCGTCCAAAAAAAAAGTGGTCCCTCTATTTCTGCCTGATGACGTCACTAAAGCGTCACGTTGTCGTCGGTGGCGATCCTGGCGGCGTCGCAACAGCGGTGGTGAATGTGACGGACGCCTGACGCGTTGCAAGTCGTCCTCCAGTGTGACAGTCCACGGTAGTTCCGGCACCCAGAAGTTGAAACGCCGCGACGACAGCGACACTCGCGTTCGCTCGTGTGTTTTCGCCAGCATTTCTGCGACCAACCGCCAGGATCGCGACGTCCGACAGCGTGACACTTCGGCTTTAGTGACGTCATTTGCTGCCATTTGGGACCACTTTTTTGATGGATGTCGCAGACGGGCGCCGGGCTACCATATTGTTGGATTCCTCGGTATTGGGGTTGTGACGTTGTTTTTGTTTATTTTCTTGCCGATCTTAAATTTTGAAACATTGCTGCAAAGGCTGCCTACTTGCTGTCAGCGAAGGCTTATAGGTCGATGAATCAGACGAGACATCACATCTCATCTTGTGACGGGATCCTTATAGTGTGTTGTTCCTTTTTTTTTTTTTTTTTCTTTTTTTCATTGCTTAGATTTAATGCAGCGATGTCTCGTTAATATGGACACCTGCGTTCCCTTCAAAAGCGTTCGCAATGTGAGGTGTCCATAATGACGATACAAAAATGCACGTATTTGCCAAATTTGATTCCGAAAATGTTGTCTGTGCGAAGCCAAAATTCGTCTGCTTTTTTTTTGCAGGGGCTGTGGTGACGACGTCAAAACGCGGCGGGCTCAAATTGTCTCCGATTGAAGGATAGTAGGTAAACCTCAAGGCAGCTTGCTTTGAGGTCTACCCACTATTCTCCTAGTCGGAGCCAATCAGAGCTCGGCGTCTTTCTGACGTCACCACAACCCCTGCAACAGAAGCAGACGAACTTTCGCTGCGCAGAGAGCGGGAGAAGTTTGGGTATCGCCGCCTGGTGGAATTTTTTCGCAACCCAGAGTGAGGATACTTCAATGTCCTCCGCTGGTGCAGGCACGTGCAATGCCAAGCTCCTATTCCCTATGAAAATGAAAACATAATCGCGTGGGTAGCACGTGCACTATCCGTAAAAAGGAAAACAGAAGCGCCACCTAAGCGAGCTTCTCGCCACGAATAGGTTCGTTTGTCTCTTTTCTTTGGCGATGCCCGCAGTTGAAAACTGGCCGGTCGGATTCACGTGCAACACGAGCGCCCAGTGCCGGAGCCTGTTCCCGGGGAGCCACTGTGCCTACAATGGCTGCCTCTGCATCAAGGGGCACTACTACGACTGGAAGAAGATCGCCTGCGTGCCACGTACGTGCATCTGCGCCCTTATTCTTAACCTAAAGCTACGGTGAATGGGGCGGGTCTCCGACCAGTGTATTTAGCGTCCTGTACGTTCCGCCCCGTGCATTGAAAGCAGACCCGAAGTGGCAACAAATGACGTCACAAAAGCCCGGAGTGTCATGCCGTCGGAATGGGGCGATCCTGGTGGTACGTCGTAGAAGTTACGGCAAAAAGCGCGAGCAGACGTGAGTGCCGCCGTCTTCCCGGCATCCCAACTTCTGCGTCAGTGCCGCGACCAGCGACATCATGACGTCACCAGGCGGAGATCGAGGGATCACCTTTTTGGACGCGGTAATTCACACCAGTCGGAGACGCGTTCCAGGCACCAGGCACCATACTAAAGTACTAAAGCGATGAACGAATGGACGCTGATAGATGCTAACCAGAGGCGTAATGCTAACGGCTGTACCTTTTAGAACGGGCGATAGCTCCTGCCACCTAGCCTCGTGTTATAGGATTAAAATTGTGCACTACGTAGAATTTTGAATTTGTTTTTCTAGGATCCTGGAATTGATCCACATGCTTTACAAATGTAAAAAAAAAAAAAAAAAAAAAAAAATGTTCCGCAGTTTTGTTTTAATTTTGCCTTTATGTTTTTCCACCTCTCTGCTCCGATCGGAGCCGAAAAAAGAAAAGATGGGATTATTTGTAATGCAATTAAATGCAAAGTTGGAAGCGAGCTGGACAAGAATGACGAAAATAATCCCTGGAGAAGGGGAACAAGAGGGACAGAGGACAAACACAAATCTCCAAACACAGCTAGTGACTGGTGAGTGACCGAAAAAATCCCCCTGTCCGGGTATCGAACCCGGAACCTCTCCATTACAGGCGGAGCGCATTATAGGTGGAGCGCTCCACTGGAAATGGAGAGGCCCCGGGTTCGATGCCCGGACCAGGCGGATTTTTTCGGTAGCTCACCAGTCACTAGCTGTGTTTGGAGATTTGTGTTTGTCCTCTGTCCCTCTTGTTCCCCTTCTCCAGGGATTATTTGCGTCATTATCTGATCGCGTTTTTTCGTAGGCCATATTATTAAGTAATTAATCGCCTACATAAATTTCCGTAATATGCAAAAGATTTTTCGGTGTTTTCTTTCCCTCCTTTTTTAATATATTTTTTCCCCATACATATCCTGAGCATAAAAATGGCCGCGTCCACTTCGGTGTGAAATGACCCCAGTGAACGCATTAAGAAAAAGTATCACGCTGTCTAGATTTAAGTCGTGTTCTTTGAAGGCGCTATCCCATTGTTCACATCATGCGAAAAGAAAAAAAAAGTACGGTGTTCACTGCAGATGACGTCATAACTAGAGAGTTTTAGGGAACCGTTTTTGCACATCCGATACGCTGCGATTGGCCCTCCGGTACGAACTGCGCATGCGCGAGACTTTTGCGGTAGCACATGCGCAGTTTGTACCGGAGGGCCCACCGTATCCGTATCGGGACTACAAGAACGGTTCCCTAAAAGTCTATATTACCTACGGACGCGCTTCAAGGACGTTCGAAGGCCTAATTCGAACATGTCTGCCGGCACTTCTAGTGTGACAAACGTGACAAAACCGTCATACAAAAAAAAAAAAAAAAAAAAAAAAAAAAAAAAACTTTTTAAAAAGGAAAACCAGCAAAGCAAGCAATGGCCAGCCACAAGTCGGCAAGCCAGAGTGGAAAGGCTGGAAAGGTTGCCACCGTCGTTCATAGATGGCGGTAGCTGTCCAGAGTGTTGTGTCGACATTTGTCTGCTGGCGGACACGATACTGGGGAAACTAGTCCTTAACAGCTCTGCTGTAAAAACGTTTTTTACACAGTGTTGCGCGTTTATTGAAAGTGCCCTTTCTCTCTCCCGCGCGTGAGCGCAGGCCTGCTGCTGGGGGAGGCGTGTTCCAACGACATCGAATGCAGCTCGCTGCTCATGTGCAACGGCAACAAATGCGTCTGCATGCCCGGCTACAAGCAGGTCAAGGACTGGTGCGAACCGCTTCAAAAACGGGATGGTGGGTACAATAGTCTTCTTTTTTTTTTCTTATGTGGGATTGTTTTACTGTTGCATCACGTCATCGTTAGATCCGGCGCCGCAGGCCTTCATATATGGTATGGACCACTTGTCTTTTTGCGCAGCGCCGCAGCTCTCCTGAAACAAAATAAGTGATAATAATAATAATAATAATATTATTATCATTGTGATTATTATTATCACGTCACGGATATAACGCGATCTATCAGCAGCACCATCGATCTTAAAGGGATAATTCAACAAAATTTGAAATATACTCGTCGTGTTTAGAAATAGGCTGAATACGATCCACAACACCCGTAAATAACAATCGCACGTTTGTATTTTGAGCCTGTTGGCTGTATTTTTCCTTATAAACGGCCCACTGTGGCAAGCGCTCGGAAGGCAGCCAGTGGAGAGCACGTGACATCCGCTGCAATCGTGACGTAGATTGTCTCGGGACGAGCAAAGCTGCAACGAGGCTGACGTCCAGAGGATGGCCTAGCCGTTCCAGCCACTCAAGCGGCCGAAACACGCCAGCGATGGGGCCACCGCAACTAACCGGAAAGCTGCTTTTGTAGAGAGACAATAGCGACGTCTGGAACACACAAAAAAGAGTGTCGGGGAGAAGGGAGTTCCTCCTTCAGCTCTTCTTTCGTGGTGGCCGGAGGCGAGACAGTTATCCTCACTACCTGTCAAAGTTTCTAGACGGGCATTACAAACGAGGCGTTAGCGACATCCACCAGGTGCTCTTTGCTAATCGTTGAATTCGATACAAAAATCCCTTTCCGTGTTTTTTTTGTTTTTTTCAGCAAGAGATTGGTGTGTATTTTTACGCGAAAAAATAAATTTTAGAGCAATATTGACAGCGCGGGATTTAGTTTAAATTCTGCGCGCAAAGTTCATGACGTCACGGAATGGTCATACACTCTCTCCACCTCAACGTGCGTCCAAGCCGACCCACCTCTCCTCCGCGCGCCCGAAATGCCGAGAGAGAAAACAAGTGGAAAGGAGGGGACTACCAACAAAATCGCATCTCGCGCCGCCAATATTGCACTATATTTTTTCACGTAAAATTAATTTTTTGACACGCGTGTCCCAACTAGATTGTATTAAAAAAAAAACATTCATTTTTCTTTTTAGGGGCCCTTCAAGGCTTCCATTATAAACAAAAAGTGATGTTCAAAACGAAAAAGAAAAGTTCATATTTAATGTGCGAAGGAACGAAAGCGATAGCTGTGGCACAGTCGCGTAATGCGTGTGGAATGGTGCCGTCAAATACCTGAGGACGGAGGTGCGACTGGTCAATACCCATAGCCGTCGCAGTTGGCGTCTTTGATGCCACTGACGGTAGCCACCATCCAACATTACGCGTAGCAACTGGATACTGCCGCGAGTAATATTTGAAAACAAGTCTTTAAGTCAGACGACACGGAAGACACTCCTTTCGTCTCGTCGTTACTGGCAGGATGCC